>NC_036866.1:11006472-11224005 GCF_002910315.2 Salvelinus sp. IW2-2015
GTGCATAAGAAGTGCTCTGACCTGACGATGGTCCCTGAGAACGATGAGCCACTAGACTCTGACACGGAGGCTGAGAAAAACCTGATGGAGCGCATCAAGTCTATAAAACAAGAGAAATAAGAACTGAACAGAGCCCCTGATTCACCACTAAATTCAGCAGATACTTTTGGCAATGTAGTGTATGTGGGCACCCCTTCAAATGATTGGATTCAGCTATTTCAGCCACACCCATTGCTGACAGGTTTATAAAATCGAGCACACAGCTATGCAATCTCCATAGACAAACATTGGCAGTAGAATGGCCCGTACTGAAGAGCTCAGTGACTTACAATGAGACACTGTCATAGGATGCCACATTTCCAACAAGTCAGTTTTTTAACATTTCTGCCCTGCTAGAGCTGCCTCGGTCAACTGTAAGTGCTGTTATTGTGAAGTGGAAATGTCTAGGTGCAACAATGGCTCAACCGTGAAGTGGTAGGCCATACAAGCTCACAGAACGGGACCGCCAAATGCTGAAGAGCGTAAAAATCATCTGTCCTTGGTTGCAACACTCACTACTGAGTTCCAAACTGCCTCTGGAAGCAACATGAGCACAAGAACTGTTCGTCAGGAGCTTCATGAAATGGGTTTCCATGGCCGAGCAGCCTAAGATCACCATGCGCAATGTCAAGCGTCGGCTGGAGTGGTGTGAAGCTCGCCACCATTGGACTCTGGAGCAGTGGAAACGCGTTCTCTGGAGTGATGAATCACGCTTGTATCACACTGGCAGTCAGACGTATAGATGTGGGTTTGGCGGATGCCATGAGAACGCTACTTGCCTGAATKCATAGTGTAAAGTTTGGTGGAGGAGGAATAGTGGTCTAGGGTTGTTTTTCATGGTTCGGGCTGGGCCCCTTAGTTCCAGTGAAGGGAAATCTTAATGCTTCAGCATACAATGAGGGGCGATTCTAGACTTCTGTCCTTCCAACTTTGTTGCAACAGTTTGGGGAAGGCCCTGTTGTAGAAATCCACCCCTAAGCAATCTTTATTATTACGGCTGTAGAGGTTCACAAACTCAATACAAACTTGATGAAAACTCTGAAGGGGAGGTTCCCTTTCAGTCYTTTTATACTGCTACGCTAACACGTTATATGCATGTTTGTTTCTGTATGTGACTAATTTATACCACACAGGGCTTCTGCCCTTGAAACTGAGACATTTTTATTACTTCTCTAGTCCTAAAATAGTATTCTGGGCGTACTGCCAATTTGCTTATGAGTGATAGTGTGGTTTTCTCCTTTGCAGTCATCCAGTTACTGGCATGAACCCAACCAGGTTATTACAAAAGCAGCATTGTGCTAAACATACGATTACATACACACAAGAACATTTCCATCACAGCCCTTTCCTGTTTCAGGATGTCAATGCCCCCATGCACAAAGTGAGGTCCATACAGAAATGGTTTGTTGAAATTGGTGTGGAAGAACTTGACTGGCCTGCACAGAGCCCTGACCTCAACCCCATCGATCACTTTTGGGATGAATTGGAACATCTACTGCGAGCCAGGCCTAATCACCCAAGATCAGTGCCCGACCTCACTAATGCTCTTGTGGCTGAATGGAAGAAAGTCCCAACATCAAGTGGAAAACCTTCCCAGAAGAGTGAAGGCTGTTATAGCTTGAGTTTCCGGTTTGGAGCGTGCAGTCGCAATTCCGCCTCGCTCCACAGGTAGTTTTACCATTTTCATTCATTTTCATTACAGTACAACGGTTTGATTTGTTTGATCTTAGCTAGCTACATAGCCGTCTTTGTATCAAAGATAATTGTGTAGTTATTGAGGTTATTGAGGTTATTGAGGTTCGCTAGCCAGCTATTTTCGTCCGAACGTAACAACGTAGTCAACACTGCTAGCTAGTCAGCTAGCCACCGAATAGCAGCATAGCAGCATAGCAGCACTGGAGAAACGATTACATTACAACGGAACGACTTGATTAGTGTAGTGTTAGCTGGCTACACAGTTCTCTTTGCTATCTTTGTATCTAAGATAATCGTGTAGCTTAGAGTTGGTTAGAGTAATTATGGTTAACTAGCCAAGCTATTTTCGTAACGTAACGTAGTCAACACTGCTACCTAGCCCTAGCCACCGAATAGCAGCATAGCAGCTCTGGAGAAACGATTACATTACAACGGAACGGACTTGATTAGTGTAGTGTTAGCTGCTACATAGTTGTCTTTGCTATCTTTGTATCTAAGAAATTGGGTAGCTTAGAGTTGGTTAGAGTAATTATTCGGTTAACTAGCCAGCTATTTTCGTCCACCGCGCTGCGCTGCCGTCTCCTACCTAGTCAACACTGCTAGCTAACACTGCTTTAGTTCGCCAACTTCTACGAATAGCAGCACGTGTAGAAACTCACACTAAACTTACATTACAACGGAACGACTTGATTAGCGTAGTGTTAGCTAGCTACATAGTTGTCTTTGGCTGTCTTTGTTATCCAAGATAATTGTGTAGTTTTTGAGAAATTGTCGAGGTTACCTAGCAGCTACACGTTCAAACAAAGTCAACAACGCAGCACTGCTAGCCAGCCTACTTCACCGCCAGCAGTACTATATCATTTTAGTCAATAAGATTTTAGTCAATAAGATTTTATTTTATTTTTTGCAACGTAAGCTTAACTTCTGAACATTCGAGACGTGTAGTCCACTTGTCATTCTAATCATCCTTTGCATTAGCGTAGCCTCTTCTGTAGCCTGTCAACTATGTGTCTGTCTATCCCTCTTCTCTCCTCTCTGCACAGGCCATACAAACGCTTCACACCGGCGTGGCCGCCGCCATTCTAACCTGGTGGTTCAGCGCGCACGACCCACGTGGAGTTCCACGGTCTCCGGCAGCCTCTGGAAACTGCCGATCTGCCGGCAACAAGGCAGAGTTCATCTCAGCCGCCTATGCGTCCCTCCAGTCCCTCGACTTCTTGGCACTGACGGAAACATGGATTACCACTGACAACACTTGCTACTCTCCTACTGCTCTCGCTCATCTGCCCATCTCCCGATGTTCCTGCTTGCATCTTTACCCGCGACGACCCGAGAGCTTCTGGTCAGCGGGGCGTGTGGCATGGGATCCTCATCTCTCCAAGTGGACATTCTCTCTTTCTCCCCTGACCCATCTGTCTATCGCCTCCTTTGAATTCCATGCTGTCACAGTTACCAGCCCTTTCAAGCTTAACATCCTTATCATTTATCGCCTCCAGGTTCCCTTGGAGGTTCATCAATGAGCTTGACGCCCTGAATAGTTCCTTTCCTGAGGATGGCTCACCTCTCACAGTTCTGGGTGACTTTAACCTCCCCACGTCTACTTTGACTCATTCCTCTCTGCCTCCTTCTTTCCACTCCTCTCCTCTTTTGCACCTCACCCTCTCACCTTCCCCCCCTACTCACAAGGCGGCAATACGCTTGACCTCATCTTTACTAGATGCTGTTGCTTCCACTATCTCACTGCAACTCCCCTCCAAGTCTCCGACCACTACCTTTGTCTCCTTTTCCCTCTCGCTCTCATCTAACACTTCCCACACTGCCCCTACTCGGATGGTATCGCGTCGTCCCAACCTTCGCTCTCCTCTCCCACCGCTACTCTCCTCCTCTCCTCCATGATCTCTTCCTCTGCTCAAACCTTCTCCAACCTATCTCCTGATTCTGCCTCCTCAAACCCTCCTCTCCTCCCTTTCTGCATCCTTTGACTCTCTATGTCCCCTATCTCCAGGCCGCTCGGTCCTCCCCTCCTGCTCCGTGGCTCGACGACTCACTGCGAGATCACAAACAGGGCTCGGGCAGCCGAGCGGAAATGGAGGAAAAACTCGCCTCCCGCGGACCTGGCATCCTTTCACTCCCTCCTCTCTACTTTCTCCTCTTCTGTCTCTGCTGCTAAGCCACTTTCTCCACTCTAATTCCAAGCATTCTGCCTCTAACCCTAGGAAGCTCTTTGGCCACCTTCTCCTCCCTCCTGAATCCTCCTCCCCTCCTCCCCCCTCCTCCCTCTCTGCGGATGACTTCGTCAACCATTTTGAAAAGAAGGTCGACGACATCCGATCCTCGTTTGCTAAGTCAAACGACACCGCTGGTTCTGCTCACACTGCCCTACCCTGTGCTTTGACCTCTTTCTCCCCTCTCTCTCCAGATGAAATCTCGCGTCTTGTGACGGCGGCCGCCCAACAACCTGCCCCTTGACCCTATCCCCTCCTCTCTTCTCCAGACCATTTCCGGAGACCTTCTCCCTTACCTCACCTCGCTCATCAACTCATCCTTGACCGCTGGCTACGTCCCTTCCGTCTTCAAGAGAGCGAGAGTTGCACCCCTTCTGAAAAAACCTACACTCGATCCCTCCGATGTCAACAACTACAGACCAGTATCCCTTCTTTCTTTTCTCTCCAAAACTCTTGAACGTGCCGTCCTTGGCCAGCTCTCCTGCTATCTCTCTCAGAATGACCTTCTTGATCCAAATCAGTCAGGTTTCAAGACTAGTCATTCAACTGAGACTGCTCTTCTCTGTGTCACGGAGGCGCTCCGCACTGCTAAAGCTAACTCTCTCTCCTCTGCTCTCATCCTTCTAGACCTATCGGCTGCCTTTGATACTGTGAACCATCAGATCCTCCTCTCCACCCTCTCCGAGTTGGCATCTCCGGCGCGGCCCACGCTTGGATTGCGTCCTACCTGACAGGTCGCTCCTACCAGGTGGCGGTGGCGAGAATCTGTCTCCGCACCACGTGCTCTCACATGGTGTCCCCCAGGGCTCTGTTCTAGGCCTCTCCTATTCTCGCTATACACCAAGTCACTTGGCTCTGTCATATCCTCACATGGCCTCTCCTATCATTGCTATGCAGACGACACACAATTAATCTTCTCCTTTCCCCCTCTGATAACCAGGTGGCGAATCGCATCTCTGCATGTCTGGCAGACATATCAGTGTGGATGACGGATCACCACCTCAAGCTGAACCTCGGCAAGACGGAGCTGCTCTTTCCTCCCGGGGAAGGACTGCCCGTTCCATGATCTCGCCATCACGGTTGACAACTCCATTGTGTCCTCCTCCCAGAGCGCTAAGAACCTTGGCGTGATCCTGGACAACACCCTGTCGTTTCTCAACTCACATCAAGGCGGGTGACCCGTTCCTGTAGGTTCATGCTCTACAACATTCGCAGAGTACGACCCTGCCTCACACAGGAAGCGGCGCAGGTCCTAATCCAGGCACTTGTCTCTCCCGTCTGGATTTCTGCAACTCGCTGTTGGCTGGGCTCCCTGCCTGTGCCATTAAACCCCTACAACTCATCCAGAACGCCGCAGCCCGTCTGGTGTTCAACCTTCCCAAGTTCTCTCACGTCACCCCGCTCCTCCGCTCTCTCCACTGGCTTCCAGTTGAAGCTCGCATCCGCTACAAGACCATGGTGCTTGCCTACGGAGCTGTGAGGGGAACGGCACCTCCGTACCTTCAGGCTCTGATCAGGCCCTACACCAAACAAGGGCACTGCGTTCATCCACCTCTGGCCTGCTCGCCTCCCTACCTCTGAGGGTACAGTTCCCGCTCAGCCCAGTCAAAACTGTTCGCTGCTCTGGCAACCCCAATGGTGGAACAAACTCCTCACGACGCAGGTCAGCGGAGTCAATCACCACCTTCGCGGTAAGAACAGGACCCGGGACAATCTGGGACGAAAGGAGAAAGATGAAAAAAGGATGTGATGTTGGTTTTGAGTTCGATTGGTTTGTGGGGAGGAGGGAAAGGGGGATCGTGAAGAGGAGGGAGTGAACCGATGAGGGGGCGCGGAAAAAAGAAGGGGGAGGAAACTGCAGAAGGAAGGGCGTTGACCGGAGTGAAACGTCGGGGAAAAGGAGAAGTAGATGGACGGTGGGAGAGGACGAGAGGATGGTTTCGGCGGATGAAGGACGTAGGTCTGACCAAAATAACCGACTTGCAAGGAAGAAGAAGAGTGGGAGTGAAACCAGAAAAGACCGGAGCTTGAAGACCCAAAAAGAGAAAAATAACGCGAAAGGATGGATGAGACGGGGAGAGTCGAATGGAGGAGAGGGATGAGGGAGGTGTGTGAAGGGCGTGTGGCGAACAATGCCGGAGACAAAGACCTCCCTGAACCCCACTCTTTCACGGATACTAAGGATAGGATAAAGTATCCTCCTACACCCCCCGCTCGCCGCCTCTATATAGAGTTAGATGCACTTATTGTAAAGTGGTTGTTCCACGTGGAGTATCATAAGGTGAATGCACCATTTGTAAGTCGCGTCTGGATAAGAGCGTCTGCTAAATGACTTAAATGTAAATGTAAATGTAAATAGCTGCAAAGGGGGGACCAACTCCATATTAATGCCCATGATTTTGGAATGAGATGTTCAATGTGCAGGTGTCCACATATTTTAGTAGTGTATCTACCTCAATTAATTCATACCCTTGAACATTGACCCTGTACTGGTACCACGTGTATATAGCCAAGTTATCGTTACTCATTGTGTATTTATTATTACTTTTACCACGTTTCCATTATTTCTCTATTTTCTTTATCTCTGCAGGGCCCGTAAGTAAGCATTTCACTGTTAGTCTACACCTGTTGTTTATGAAGCATGTGAAGAATAACATTTTATTTGATTTCATTGCACTAGTGTCAGAAGTGGGATCACACTACTTACACCTGTTTGTGGAACTATTTCAGGAACTGTGGAATGTCAAGGTCAGATCAGTCAGATGTGTAAGAAATTGGAATGAATCTACTAAATTTGGTGATTTGGATGATATCTATGAGGGTGCCCATGTTTACGAATTTGGGGTTGTACCTGGTAGGTTCCTTGATAATTTGTGTGAGATTGAGGCATCTGGTTAAGATTGTAGGACAGCCAGGGTGTTAAGCATATGTGGGGGAAGTAGTAGGCTACAGTTGTCAGTGTTCAGCAAGTTAACATTCAGCAATTTGAAATCCATTAACTCAGTTAGATTTTCATACTTGAACTCAAAATGCAGAATTGTTATCAATCTATTAACGTTACTCAAAAGATTACCACAATTTGCAGATGCAACTTTATGATAGCAAACAGGCTAAGAAATTATAGCTAGCTAAGTTACTTACTGCAGAGTAGGGCTAGCCATGATCTGACTATTAACTAAGGCTGGTAGTTGATTTTAACGTACAGTTATGATAATGGAGATTTGTAATTAAGATTGAGTTTGGACTAAAATGTGGATAATTGGATGCTTAGATGTAACCATAGACTGTTTTATTTTTCTATAGAATCAATTAAACATGACAATAAAGGAAGAGATATCAGACTTATTTTTAAAGAAGAACATACCGGCAGATCAGGTGCAAGCAGACCCGAGCCCTTGCATCACCACCGGACCCCAGAGCAGCCCAGAGCTTGCTTGTTTGTAGGTGACCAAATACTTATTTTCCACCATAATTTGCAAATAAATTCATAAAAAATCCTACAATGTGATTTTCTGGATTTTTATTTCTCATTTTGTCTGTCATAGTTGAAGTGTACCTATGATGAAAATTACAGGCCTCTCTCATATTTTTAAGTGGGAGAACTTGCACAATTGGTGGCTGACGAAATACTTTTTTGCCCCACTGTACATGGCATGCTGTAATCTGAGGGACAGGCTTCCAGCAGTTCTGAGAGTGCTACAGGATATCACACTTGAAAATAGTGGTGATAGATCAGTGGAGGCAAGGGGCCTTCTTTCTCAGATAGATTTACATTTCATAGGGCTTTTGGTTACCTTTCGTAAAGTGYTTGGTGATRCCAAATGTCTTTCTGACATGCTCCAATCAAGCTCTCTTGACCTCACAAGGGCTGTGGATCYAGTAGGTGCCCTTAGACACATTACAGGACTACAGAAGTGAGAGTTACTTTTGAGAACTATGGAAAGAGCTTGAAGAGTTTTCAGAGCACTGTAAAATAAGTGTACAAACGGTGTGTAAAAGACAGCCTAAAACAAGCTTAAGATTTCACGACTCATTGATGATGAGCACTGTAGGACAGAAAAATAGTGACCAAAGTGATGGTGAGTGTCACGCCCTGACCTTAGAGAGCTTTTTATGTCTCTATTTTGGTTCGGGTGGGCATTCTATGTTCATTTTTCTATGTTTTGGTATTTCTTTGTTTTGGCCGGGTATGGTTCTCAATCAGGGACAGCTGTCTATCGTTGTCTCTGATTGGGAACCATACTTAGGTAGCATTTTCCCACCTGTGTTTGTGGGTAGTTGTTTTCTGTTTAGTGTTCAGCACCTGACAGGACTGTTTCGGTTTCATTTCTCACTTTGTTATTTTTGTTCTAGTGTTCAGTGTAAATAAAAATCATGAACACCTACCACGCTGCGCTTTGGTCCGATCTTCCTTCATGCAACGACAGCCGTTACAGAGAGAGCTTCCAAAGAGCAATCTTTTATCAGGTGCTTGACAGTCTCACAGCTGAGCTGCAGAGGCGTTTTTCAAAGAAGAATTGCGAGATAATGCAAGGGGTCCAGTCTCTCATCCCAAAGAGTACAACATTCTTGAATGAGAAGCCTCCGTTTGCCTTTGCTCAGACCTTTGAGTCAGATTTAGAGGACTTCAAACATGAGGTTCATCAAACCAAGCGGCTTCTTGATAGGAGAGAGAAAAGTGGAAGGGACAGACCGTCTACTGTCCTTGACTTTGTTTTGTTTCTAGAACCTTCTAAAGAGGTCTTTGTAAGATTTCTGTTGTTACACCAGTCAGCAGTGCTTCTTGCGCGAAAAGCTTCTCAGCTTTAAAACGGATTAAAACCCACCTTAGGACAACAATGGTTGATGACAGGTTAAGTCACCTCGAATTATGTTGTTTTTAAATCTACCTAGGATAAAAACCTGCACTGTGTACTAGCTAGAAACACTGACATTCTAAAATGATAAATCCAAAGGGTATCATGTCACACAGATTTAAGTTGTGAAACTTTTCTTTGCTATTAGTTAACATAATATATATGAGCATAAATATGATACTGTAAGTTTAATATTGATGGGAACAAATTATTTTTAAAGTCCATTTCTGCTTGATATGTCATTGTTTTTTGTAAATTGTATTTTTTTTGTAAATAAACAATGCTATTTATGTAACACACAAATGCTATCTCCTTGGTGCTTGAGCTTTATTTTCAGAATATATTTTGGAAGTTCAACACTTAGACCCAGATTATATATTCATGAAAATAGAGTGACCCAAATCTCTCGTGTGTGTTTGTGAGAGAGAAAGAAATTRAGCTGCAGTTCTGAGGTAGAGACACTGACTATTCATAGTATGTTAATTAATTACAGTAAAGTAACCCTTTTGGACTACATTATCTGCCACATTGAAGAACTCCGAGTTAAGTGAATTATCACTTCTACCTCTAATCAGCAATCATAGGATTCATTCATGCTCCTTAGATGCCAGGTTAGGATTACACACTAATTTTCTGCCATGGTCTATGGACCCCCTGAAGTAGCCTTGGCCACCCCATGTATAAAACTCATGTTCCGCCACTGCTTACAAACCCTAATTTGACAATTTGGAACAGCGCATCTTGCCATTTCAGCCTGGCGCATTTTCAATCTGCGCAATCTCGAACAGCCTACTGTCACCCACAGATTCACAGACTAGCAGCAAATACATTTGAATGAAGCGGAATCAGGAAATGAATGCCCACTCTCCATTGCTATTCAATGAAGATCCCACCTTCATTCCGCTTTGATCAACCTTTTCTGCCTCGTCGTGTGAATCTGTGCCAGCAATAGGCTATTTTTATAGACAAGCCAGGTCGTAATTCCCCAAAAATGAGAAATGCCGGTACGGTGTTCCGGAAATCTCTGGCCCAAATCAACCACTATTGCCGTCTGTGAACTGTCATCTGTGTACCGCATAGGCTATTAACGCATGGAGTCTTTTCTAAACAGATGTTATAACCATAGATAGTGGGCATCTCTGACACCAGACTTTAATTGACATTTTCCTCAATAGTACCACTGCATATGATTTTACAACTCTTAGTAAAAACCCTTGTCAAATCTGATTGGCCTCCTCAAAGTTAGTCTCAGAAATCCCAGACCTAGGGCAGTATGCTGGAACATTGTTAATGTGGGAGGCAACCCGTCTACAATAAAGACTCCAATAAAGTAATCAAACACTGATTTGATGCAAATTATCCTCAAATTTCTACAGTAGAGCTGATTGTTGTAGCCTAGCCTACCTTAGTCAAGGTTTGGGGGTCAAATACACTCATGGTGGGTACTTTACTTTTATATACATATTACCACACTGCTTACAATCTGACTGTGGAAGTTAAGATATTTTAAGAAACAGTGCTTTGACACACACCCTGCTTTTCAGATGTGCTCCGCCCAAATGGCCCTCGCCATTTTGATTGGCATTGCCACCATTGAAACTGTGACTGGTTTTAGTAGCGGTGGTGTTGACATGTCCTGTGGCACAATGTTGCCCCAACATGGTTCTCCCACACCTGAGAGTGGTCCGTTTAGTGTCCCAAAACATTTCTGTTCCAGTGCTGCAGGAGATGAGACTATAGGTAAAGATCAAAGCACCCTGAATGTGTGTGTGTTTGTGTGCATGTGAATAAATGTGTGCAACTTGGAGTAAATTAATAAATGCATTTAAGAATAAAGAACCCAATATTCTGCATTTACACAGGAAGTCCAGTTCTGATATTTCAGCTCTGAAAAATATCTGACTCGTAAAGATCTAATGTGATTGGTCAAAACACTAAATAGTGGAAAAAATATCAGAATTGGGCTGCCTGTGTAAACGCAACCCTAATTGGGCCTTGTCAGACAAGCTTGATGAACCATGGGTTACATAATGTATTATATATGTGAAGCATAATAGTGGATGGTACAGAACACATTATACACTGAACAAAAATATGAAACGCAACATGCAACACTTTCAAAGATTTGACTGAGTTACAATTCATATAAGGAAATCTATGGATTTCACATGACTGGGAATTACAGATATGCATCTGTTCGTCACAGATACCTTTAAAGAAAAGGTAGGGGTGTGAATCAGAAAACCAGTCAGTATCTGATGTGACCACCATTTGCCTCATGCAGGATGACACAACTCCTTCACATGGAGTTGATCAAGCTGTTGATTGTGGCCTGTGGAATGTTGTCCCACTCCTCTTCATTGGCTGTGCGATGTTGCTGGATATTGGCGGGAACTGGAAAGCGCTGTTGTACACATTGATCCACAGCATCCCAAACATGCTCAATGGGTGACATGTCTGAGTATGCAGGCAGAATTGGGACATTTTCAACTTCCAGGAATTGTGTACAGATCCTTGCGACATGAAGCCGTGCATTATCATGCTGAAACATGAGGCGATGGCGCTGGATGAATGGCACGACAATGGGCCTCAGGATCTCGTCACTGTATTTCTGTGCATTAAATTTGCCATCAATAAAATGCAATTGTGTTCGTTGTCCGTAGCTTATGCCTGCCCATATCACAATCCCACTGCCACCATGGGGCACTCGGTTCAAAACGTTGACATCAGCAAACAGCTCGCCCACAAGACGCCTGCAACTGCCATCCTTCCGGTACAGTTGAAACCGGGATTCTTTCGTGAAGAGCACACTTCGCCAGCGTGCCAGTGGTCATTGAAGGTGAGCATTTGCCCACTGAAGTCGGTTACGACGCCGAACTGCAGTCAGGTTAAGACCCTGGTGAGGATGACGAGCACGCAGATGAGCTTCCCTGAGATGGTTTCTGACAGTTTGTGCAGAAATTCCTTGGTTGTGCAAACCCACAGTTTCATCAGCTATTCGGATGGCTGGTCTCAGACGATCCCACAGGTGAAGAAGCCGGATGTGGAGGTCCTGGACTGGCATGGTTACACATGGTCTGTGGTTGTGAGGCCAGTTGGACGTAGTGCCAAATTCTCTAAAACGACGTTGGAGGTGGCTTATGGTAGTGAGATAAACATTACATTCTCTGGCAACAGCTCTTGTGGACATTCCTGCAGTCAGCATGCCAATTGCACACTCCCTAAAAACTTGAGACATCTGTGGCATTGTGTTGTGTGACAAAATTGCACATTTTAGAGTGGCCTTTTATTGTCCCCAGCACAAGGTGCATCTGTGTAATGATCATACTGTTTAATCAGCTTCTTGATATGCCACAACTGTCAGGTGGATGGATTATCTTGGCAAAAACTAAATGCTCACTAAAAGGGCCATAAACAAATTTGTGCACATAATTTGAGAGAAATAAGCTTTAGGTGCATAAGGAAAATGTCTGGGATCTTTAATTTCAGTTCATGAAACAGGGGACCAAAACTTTACACGTTGCGTTTATATTTTTGTTCAGTATAGTTGGTACCTCCTACTAGGTTCCTCCTACAATAGATCACCATTTTTGTGTTTGAAAAGTATGAACCTGTCTATGTTTCTAATAATGTGTTACAGTGTCACTCCAAGCTGATCCTGCCACTCCGTTTAAAGGGTTTCTGTTGGAGGCTAGGGAATCACAGGATGGACCTGCTGTTGGCACCTTCACTCTGCTCACTCYCRCTCATAGCCGCCTTCTTCAGTGCAATGGCAATCCAGTGAGTCTGCTCTAATATAAGTGTTTTCCCCCTCTTGTTGCTTAGTTACCCTCTTATTGCAGTTTATTTTACCCTCCTTATTCCTCATCTCACATGGTCAAGCATCAGTCTCATGATCAGACAATGATACTGGTAAAAAGGTGTCATCAAGCTAAGGAGCTTTGAAATGAACTGTATGGCACCTTTGATGTCAGTCTGTCCATGACTCTAAAATGTGTGTGTAGGCAGCTGCTGTTACCCAACCCAACAACCAAGCCAAGACATTCATCGAAGCCAAGTGGAGAGCACCATACAATGGACTTTTCTATTTCAGGTCATTATTCATGCATTMATTTATTCATGAATGAATTGACTGTAATTGCTGTTGTCGCACTACAGTAAAAGGGACATTGTCTGAAAGCATGTTTCTTTATATTTTTCAGAGTCACATTTATTAAAAACATGATGAAGTTCTGGATACCAGAGGCCATTAACATCACCACCTGTCCTACTACTACTACTACCCCTATTACTACTACTACTATCACAACTCCTACTATCACTACTACTCTCAATACTACTAATATCACTACTACTACCCCTATTATTACTACTACTACTACTACTCCTCCTACTATCACTACTCCTGCTATCACTACTACTACTATCACTACTCCTACTATCACTACTCCTACTATCACTACTCCTACTCCTGCACTGCACACATCTGCACCCTCTACGTGTATGCTTATTAGCACTCTCATTCGGCCTTCACTCTTGGTAATGAGTCTTCCAAAAGGCCAGACACTTTGGCATAAGGTAAGTCATAATATGGATTTCAATATTTTCAGTGTCTAGTTGAGGGAAATCTCCATGACTTCGTACAGCTGGGGCTGTATCCACAAAGAGTAGAAAATTGGTCGTAAGTGCGGAGAAACCTCTTTTTTAGTCATAAGAATCTCACCTTTCAATTTTTTTTTCTGGGGGAGGACTGAACTTACTGTTGAGAGTTAGAATAGTAGAATACACAAGGTGCAATTTCAAAATGTGATTGCCAATCAGCAGTTTTCTGTTATGTCAGTCACAATCTATATTTCCATTAACTTGTCCAGTGATTCTCCCACCTATCTGTTTCCTGCCCCAAAAGCCAGAATGGATAGAATGCAAGAATTGACAAATTTGCCATATTCTAATAATTATTATATGCCAGTGTATCGCTACGGTCCATGCCAGCCATGGTGAAACTTGCACTCCTGTAGATCTGAAATCATTTGATGGTGAAACTTGCATCCAGCCAACCAGGGGGACTCAGTCAGGGTCCCAACTTACTGTTGAGAGGTAGAATACACAAGGTGCAATTTCAAAATATGGTTGGGCGTCAGCAGHTTTTCTCTTATGTTAGTCACAAAATATTTCCATTAACGTGTCCAGTGATTCCCACCTATCTGTCTCATGAAGAATTGACAAACATTTGCCATATTCTAATAATTATCACGTGCCAGTGTATTGCCATGGTACACTAGCACGCCTGTAGATTTGAAATAATTTGATGGTGAAACTTGCATCCAGCCAACCAGAAAAGCAAGGCAAGTTAAGGCTGTTTCCATTACACGTTGCAATGTTTTTGTTGTTGCAACATTGCTTTTGTCGTATAAACCTGGGTCAATGGAAACCTGCCTACTGACAGTCACTCAATTAGCCCATGTCAGCTAACATTTTTTTGATTGTTAAATTAGTCTAGCCAGCTATCTAAACTTAGTAGTAATCATGATCGAATTATCAACCAGACACAAAGGGCACGTGCCCAAGGGGCCCCCACTGATTTGGTTAGTCACTCTTACTCAGACATCATTAACATGGCATAAGACTCTATAGCCACTCCTATCGGTCATCTTTTTTATCTGAGGAAGGTATTCCGCTACCCAAGAGTGGTAAAGCGGCCTTTACTGGTTCTAACAGCAGACCTTTAAGCTTGCTGCCAGCTCTTAGCAAACTGTTGGAAAAATTGTGTTTGACCAAATACAATGCTATTTCTCTGTAAACAAAATAACAACATACTTTCAGCATGCTTATAGAGAAGGGCACTCAACATGTACTGCACTGACACAAATGACTGATGATTGGTTGAAAGAAATTGATAAGATTGTGGGAGCTGTACTGTTAAATTTCAGTGCAGCCTTTGATATCATTGACCATAACCTGTTGTTGAAAACTTGTTATGGCTTCTCAACCTCGGCTCTGAATCCACGATATGGCAATATATCTAATAGAACTCAGGAGGTTTTCTTTAATGGAAGCTTCTCTAATGTCAAACATGTAAAGTTTGGTGTACTGCAGAGCAGCTTTCTAGGCCCTCTATTCTTTTGCATTTTTACCAATGACCTGCCACTGGCATTAAACAAAGCATGTGTGTCCATGTATGCTGATGATTCAACCATATACGCATCAGCAACCACAGCTAATGAAGTCACTGAAACCCTTAAAGAGTTGCAGTCTGTTTTAGAATGTGTGGCCAGTAATAAACTGGTCCTTAACATCTCTAAAACTAAGAGCATTGTATTTGGTACAAATCATTCCTTAAGTTCTAGACCTCAGCTGAATCTGGTAATGAATGATGTGGCTGTTGAACAAGTTGAGGAGACGGAATTACCTAAGATTGTAAACTGTCATGGTCAAAACATATAGATTCAATGGTTGTAAAGATGGGGAGAGGTCTGTCCATAATAAAGAGATGCTCTGCTTTTTTGACATCACACTCCAAAAAGCAAGTTCTGCAGTTCTGCAAGTGGTGAATGAGCGGACCAAGGCGCAGCGGGTGATGAATACATAATGAAATTTAATAACAAGACGAAACACGAAGAACACTTGAACAATTTACAAAACAACAAACGACGTTAAACAGACCTGAACATGAGAACTACATAAAACGAAGAACGCGTGAACAGGAAAAGAACGAACGAGACGGTACCGTGTGGTGCAACTAACACAGACACAGCGACAATCACCCACAAACAAACAGTGAGAACAGCCTACCTTAATATGGTTCTCAATCAGAGGAAACGTCAAACACCTGCCTCTAATTGAGAACCATATCAGGCAACACCTTAACCCAACATAGAAACACAAAACATAGAATGCCCACCCCAACTCACGCCCTGACCAACTAAACACATACAAAAACAGAAAACAGGTCAGGAACGCTAATAATCGGGAAGCAAGTACAGGGAGTGAAATTAATAAATAAACGACCAAAACAAGAAATACGAGTAGCGTACAGACATGAAACATATAAACAGAGGGGGGGAGCGGGAGTAAATGTGACTGTAATGCTGAACTTTGGCGATACGGATTGAATAGAGCCCGATATTTCCTTTGCAGTACGTCAAAATGTCATGATTACCATCTGAGAAACTTTTATGAGTTGACTGTCTGAGCAGTGTCTTAACATCACCCTAAAACCTACTATGAGCTGGCAGTTTTTTGTTGTTGTTTAAAACAGGTTCTGATAGGATTCCCACGACCTTTTCTGAGACTCATTGTGGATACGGCCCAGGATGTTTTGCTCTTTGGTCCTTCTGCACTTAGTCATGGTGTAGATGATTCTGGTTTAAAGCAGTACCTCTCCAACTGATCTTTTGTCTGGAAATGTTTAGTGCGGTCTATTCTATGAGCAGAATGCTGGGCAATGATTTGACAACAGTTATTTTGTTGCAGGGGTTCAAGATTTTGTTGTGTCCTCTCTCAATGGTTGCAGCCATCATTGCCTTTATTATTTTGCTGCTATGGGAGCCCATACACGTGAGTATCAATTATTTATTATATTCTTTATTTAAGTAATTGTCACGCCCTGACCTTAGAGAGACTTTTTATTTCTCTTTTTTGGTTAGGCAATCTGTGTTCTTTTTTGGGTGGGCAATCTGTGTTCTATTTCTTTGTTGGCCGGGTATGGTTCCCAATCAGAAGCAGCTGTCTATCGTTGTCTCTGATTGGGGATCATACTTAGGCAGCCTGTTTTCCACCTTAGTTTGTGGGATCTTGTTTTTGCATAGTTGCTGTCTAGCCCTGCAGAACTTTACGTTCGGTTTTGTATAATTTTTTCTTCTTCTCTGAGTTCTGTAATAAAAATCATGAACACTTTCCACGCTGCGCTTTGGTCTCATTCATATAACGACGGACGTAACAGTAATAAGGCCCTAGGGTGTATTGTATATTGGCAATTATAAACTGGGTTGTTCGAGCCCTGAATGATGATTGGCTGACAGCCGTGTTATATCAGACTGTATACCACGGTATGACAAAACATATATTTTTACTGCTCTAATTACGTTGGTAACCAGTTTATAGTAGCAATAAGGCCACTCAGGGGTTTGTGGTATGTGGCCAATATAACACGGCTAAGGGTTGTATACCACCCCCCCCCCCCCAGGCCTTATTGCTTAAATATACGGTATCACAGCTATGGGCAGTTATTAGGCACGACGTGAAGCGTCGTGGTATATTGTCCATATACCACAAACCCGAGGTGCCTTATTGCTATTTTACACAACGGGTGGGTCTCGTCCAGAATGCTGATTGGTTAAAACCGCATTCCAGACAGCGTCTATTCCACAAGTTACCACCAGCTAAATCTATGGTGTTAAAATGCCTATTTACTCTGTTCCATCTCACTGTGCAATCCCCTGTCTCATCAGCCCAGCCAGGGACTTTATAAGCTTGATCTCCACTATAAAAAGCATCTAGACATTATAATTTTGTTTTAGACTAACATCTAGTTTTCAACAGCAGCGATTTGTATAAACCTTGCTGTCTGTCTCTCCGACATGTGCAAAATTGTTTCAATATTCAAATTCGATCTCCAGATGTACCATGGTAATGAACATGTCGGGAGTCGGGATGAGACAGACCGGCAGCGTTTCTCACCCAGTCGAAATCATGAATCAGCTGGCATGATTTTTATGTATATATATATATATATACAAAGAAATGTCTTCCCAGCTTCAGTTTGAAGTGATTGTGTTAGCTGTGTTCTTGGCTAGCTCCTCTGAACAACAGTGACCTGATGAGGGAGCACATTTTCTATGCCAGGCGAAATCACAGCTTATTGTTATGGATGTATCCAAATAAATGTCACTAGAAAACAGCTTAACCAAATGCAAATACAGCTACTTTGCTGTTAATCTGGCTACACTTTTTTGAGGTGACTGTAAAAAGCAAGGGAAAATAACATTGGAAGCCAGTATGGCAATGGAACATTTTAGAACAAACGAATGGGTCACTGTCTATTGATACAGAACAAAAAGACTGAACGACTGGGTCGCGTCTCTATCAACCGAACCAATAGAACGAACAACCAGCCGGCTTGGGTAGCAACCCTAGATGTGTGTCGGGACTATATCTTGTGGAAGGATGAAATAGTATGAATGAAATCATAAAACTTAAGTCCATGAAAATATGTCAATCATTATTTGAATATGTTGGTAACTGGGTGGTTCGAGCCATGAATGCTGATTGGCAGACAGCCGTGGTATATCAGACCATATACCACGGTACGCTGAAACACGTATTTTTACTGCTCCAATTACACTGGTAACCAATTGCGTTGCGTCGTGCCTATCCCTTAGCCATGCTATATTGGCCATATACCACACCCCCTCGTACCTTATTGCTTAAATATACCATGGGTATGACCCAAACATCCAGTACTTGTTTACGGTTCTATTTATGTTGGTAACCGGTGTTTAGAGGATATATTGGTACAGTTTGCCTAACATCCATACCAATATATCCTCGGCTAAGGGCGGTTCTTTAGCACGGGGCAATGCGGAGTGCCTTGATACAGACCATAGCCGTGGTATATTTGCCATATACCACAAAGTCCCGAGGTGCCTTATTGCCATTATAAACTGGTAACAAACGTAATTAGAACAGTAAAAAATGTTTTTGTCATACCCATGGTATACGGTCTCATATACCATAGCTTTCAGCCAATCAGCATTCAGGGCTCGAACCACACAGTTTATAATGTCATAAACACATGGTTGGAATGCTGTTTCAGCCAATCAGCATCCAGGACCCAAACTAACCAGTTTTTAGTGTATAGACTTTCTTCCTGCCAGAACACTGTTCTGCTGTTCAGGGTTGGGGTAAACTCCATGTTGAGATGAAATGTGTGTGTGTGTGCTTTTGTCTTATAGATAACTCTTGTGGCTGTTGTGGGTGTGGCAATGGTCCTGAGCTTGGGACAAACGATTGTTGTTTTTCTACCCTTTGGGTCCAGCCATGAACTGTGAGTTCCTCAGATCAAAGCCTGAAAATGTGTGTTGAAAGTACCTGAATTGAACCTCACACTAGTAAAGATGTTATGTATATTTTTTCAGGAGGTCCATCTGTGATTTGGTTCTCAGAGTGATTGCCTTCACAACGGAGGTTTTTACCAGTAAGGAACTTCACCTTTTGATTATAACTGAAGGAAAACAAATGGTCATAGCTCATGGTGAAGCATAATTGACTGTCAGATCTAACCTATACAGTGGAGGCTGCTGAGGGGAGAATGGCTCATAATAATGTCTGGAACAGAGCAAATGCAATGGCATCAAACACATGGAAACCATGTGTTTGATACCATTCCATTCATTCTGCTTCAGCCATTACCAGGAGCCCGTCCTCCCTTATTAACGTGCCACCAACTTCCTGTGAACCTATAGTTTACAAGAAATCTTTCTTCTCTAGTTTGGTGGAACCCTATAAGGTTGCGAACAAAATCAACAATCTCTGAGGGTTAGAGGTCTAAGGCAATGCATCTCAGTGCTTGAGGCGTTACTACAGACACCCTGGTTCGATTCCAGGCTGTTTCACAACCGGCCATGATTGGGAGTCCCATAGGGCGGCGCACAAYTGGCCCAGTGTCGTCCGGGTTTGGTCAGTGTAGGCCGTCATTGTAAATAAGAATTTGTTCTTAACTGACTTGCCTAGTTAAATAAAGTTTWTTTTTWTTTWTTWTTTTTTTAATACTAAAAATAGATTAGTTCTGTAGAAGGCATACTACAGTATACACTACACTATAGTGTGGTGTTGACAGTGCATAAGATCACATGTTCAGGTTTAACCTAGTCAACCTAGTTAGTAGTACATATGTAATGGTTCCCTACATCTCTCACTCGAGCTACAGTTGAAGTTGGAAGTTTACATACACTTAGGTTGGAGTCATTAAAACTAATTTTTCAACCACTCCACAAATTTCTTCTTAACAAACTATAGTTTTGGCAAGTCGGTTAGGACATCTGTGTGTTGACAAGTAATTTTTCCAACAATTGTTTACAGACAGATTATTTCACTGTATCACAATTCCAGTGGGTCAGAAGTTTACATACACTAAGTTGACTGTACCTTTAAACAGCTTGGAAAATTCCAGAAAATGATGTCATGGCTTTAGAAGCTTCTGATTGGCATCATTTGAGTCAATTGGGAGGTGTACATATGGATGTATTTCAAGGCCTACCTTCAAACTCAGTGCCTCTTTGCTTGACATCATGGGAACATTAAAAGAAATCAGCCAAGACCTCAGAAAAAAAAKTGTAGACCTCCACAAGTCTGGTTCATCCTTGGGAGCAATTTCCAATCGCCTGAAGGTACCACGTTCATCTGTACAAACAATAGTACGCAAGTATAAACACCATGGGACCACGCAGCCATCATACCGCTCAGGAAGGAGACGTGTTCTGTCTCCTCGAGGTGAACGTACTTTGGTGCGAAATGTGCAAATCAATCCCAGAACAACAGCAAAGGACCTTGTGAAGATGCTGGAGGAAACAGGTACAAAAGTATTTTTATCCACAGTAAAACGAGTCCTATATCGACATAACCTGAAAGGCCGCTCAGCAAGGAAGAAGCCACTGCTCCAAAACCGCAATAAAAAAGCCAGACTGACACTTTACATTCTTAAAATAAAGTGGTGATCCTAACTGACCTAAGACAGGGAATTTTTACTAGGATTAAATGTCAGGAATTGTGAAAAACTGAGTTTAAATGTATTTGGCTAAGGTGTATGTAAACTTCCGACTTCAACTGTACATGTGCTTTTCTCTCCTGTGTTTCTCATCCCACTCTCTAACGACAGTGGCGGCCATATTTGTGGGTCTGGAGGAAATTGAGAAGTGCTGCTCGATACACTGGCGCATGAAAGTGATGGGAGGGTATACAGCCTGGGTGGCTCTGTTCTACTTGATGTTCATATACCTTTGTTACCAGAGGAAAAGTAAGATTTGTGAATATTAAGCAGGTTACTGTTTTTTTGTCATGAATCTTGTTCTGGAGGCAGCTCTGAATAGTGATAACTAATGCCTAACCCAAACCTTAAATGAAGACCAAAAAGCATTTTTTCCCTTCCACAAATTTGGGAAAAATCGCTCAGTTCTGCCTCCAGGAAAACTGTCATGACTGTCAAACGTTAATTAACCTGTGAACGTTAACATCTCATCTCACTGTTCAAGATATTGGAATTTCTTAAATAAGACGATTTAATATGGTTTTGTGTCTTCTGTTCACCTCGCTGGAAATTCAGGAATTGGTGACAAATGGATTGTGCCAAAGAGAATGGTAAGCTCAGTGTCAAACCTCAGTTCTCAATGAAGCCTGAACCCTGTTAAACTTTTAGGTAACCATATAAAAAGGTCACTGTGTTGCCTCCATTTTCAATGTGAAATCACAAAAAGCTTCTCATAAGTATGTTTTTTGATAATTATGCTTTGAAATGCAATGTGTCAACACATTTTCATGTCACTTTTTAAAATTSTATTTTTTTTYTTTTCAGATACTCTTTGAAAAAATCCTCAATGTTATCCTTGTTCTGGGCAAATTGGGTTTTACAGTGGCTCTTATCACTGGAATATACACTTAATATCCACTATTTGCATTGTGTGCCTCCAAACCCCTCTTTTACGCTGCTGCTACTCTCTGTTTACCATATATGCATAGTCACTTTAACTATACATTCATGTACATAGTTCCTCAATTGGCCCGACCAACCAGTGCTCCCGCACATTGGCTAACCGGGCTATCTGCATTGTGTCCCGCCACCCACCAACCCCTCTTATACACTACTGCTACTCTCTGTCTATCATTTATGCATAGTCACTTTAACCATATCTACATGTACATACTACCTCAATCAGCCTGACTAACTGGTGTCTGTGTGTAGGCTCGCTACTTTCATAGCCTCGCTACTGTTATTTTTCACTGTTGATTTTATTTCTTTACTTTCCTATTGTTCACCTAATACCTTTTTAATTTTTTTTTACTATTGGTTAGAGCCTGTAAGTAAGCATTTCACTGTAAGGTTTACTACACCTGTTGTATTCAGCGCACGTGACAAAGTTTGATTTGATTTATGAGACATGATGACGGTGTAAAGCAAGAGGTTTGCGTCGTTACATTAAAACATGTATTATGACAGTAGGTTTATACTGTAGATACGTGTTATAACCACTTGGTAACATACTGTATGTCACACATGCACTTTAACCCTTGTTTATCATTGTTTCTTTTTGGTTTGGGTTACAATACACGTTTATACTGTATCATGAATACTTAGATGTTTTACTATAGCTAAATTTTCATCCATATGGCAACAGATTTTCATGCAAATATTCTAAAATCCACATAAAACAATATGTGCATTTTCCCACCATAGTTGTTTTCATCAAATTAACTTGTTGCACATAAGGATGTGCGTGATGACGAGTGCACATAAAAATACCTTTTGCGGTTAAATTCCCACGTACCGAATAAAACAAGTTAAATGGGTTTCAATTACATTTAATGGTTTTCTCACCCAAAAATGTGCATTATATTGTGAGTGTGCACTCTGGTATTGGCACTGCGCTCTAGCCAACAGCACTCAGGGTGCAGATTTAATGCACTGTTGGCAAGAGTACACGTATAGCCTACATCAAGGATACTAAACTGCTACCCTACGAGGTCGGGAGACTGCTGGTTTTCTGTCCTACCTGATAATTAATTGCACATACCTGGTGTACCAGGTCTAAATCAGTCCCTGATTAAAGGAAACAATGCAGTGGAACTGGCTTCGAGGTCCAGAGTTGTTTGAAGGGCCTACATGATGAGATTATGAACAAAGGAGCAAGATTATTTTTATTTGTCAAACGGCAGCCAAGCATCGATGATCATGTCACCAGAATAAAAACCTCTATTTATTGGAAAGGAGCATCAAGCTCATCACCTTGCACTTTCACCACCCTGTGAAGTTCATCATCATTTACTTAATCTGTTCCTGATAAACTGCATGGTTTCCCGAGTTGGAGTACATGCCAATATAATCGCATGACTCCAAATTTGCTTCGATATGGTTATTATATCAGCATTTGCACATAAAGGCATTTCCAATCGCCATTTCTCGCATATTATATTTTACTTACATAAAAAGATACCAACACGAATGAACAAATTGTCAGCATTTATAAAATTGTACCAAAACTTCCTGTTTCCATCACAACCTTCGTGACTTTACTCATGACAACTGTGGATGGAAATGTGGTTACTGTCAATTATTTGTCTACTATACACTCTAAGTCAAATATTTCATTATCTGCAACAACAATGTAAAGTAGCCTGCAATAAAAAGGTCAACATTCCAGTCTGTGTGCATGCACTAAAGAGGTGTTTACAGTGCCACATCTTCTGTTTAATAATTCAACAGTCAGGTAACTTCCTTATTGCTTAGATAAATACATTCTAGTTACTTCTGTTTTATTTCCTCAAATGGAGATAACATACAGATCAACTCTAAAGTTGTAAGTAATTAAAGAGGGGCAAATTACATAGATACTGGACGTCAGACGTCCTTGAATATTTACTTTTGAAATTAGGAAGCAACAGTAGGCTACTAAATACAATTTCCAGTGTCACACCGACTCACATCCTTTACTCAACTGTTTCTTTTAGCAGTTACCGGTAGTCTGGAAGGCCTCAATTTGGACACTTTTCTAAGGACTAGACACTATATAATCGCGTGACTCCAATTGGACAACATGCTCGCCAAATATACAGCTTGTTGCATTGTGGCCATAGACATAGAAGGGTTTTGTAACCACTTACCGTGGCAATTTGAGTGTTAAACTGTATATAATCCTTTATGACCATATGTACCTCTGTGATTAGTTCTAATTGATTATGCACAACAGTTAATTTAATTGTTTCCACACACACAATGCGTCATATGGGTAAATGGCCATGTGAAGTGAAATGTGTATATTTTGGGAAGTGAGCACTGTTTGTTCGCTTGACCTGACGAAGATCCGTTTCGGATAGAGACGTAATCAATAAAGCAGTGAATTGAGAGCTGAAGTAGTGTGCGGGCTGCCTTGTTCTTTACTAGTATTATTTATTAGCCCAGCACCTATGTTTTTTAAGGTCGTGCAAACGACTATTTACTTTTCTAAGGACTAGACACTATATAATCGCGTGAAAGTTTGCTTCGATATGATGGTTATTATGTAAGTATTTGCAACTGAAGGCTTTTCCACCACCATACATTTTACCTACATAAAAATATCCCACCATGTCGAACGAACAAGTTATCGGTCGGCATTTATAAAATTGTACCGAAACTTCCTGTTTCCATCACGGATGTCGTGATGTATTTTTCATACAGTATGACTTTACTCTCAAACTGTGGTTGGAAACGTGGTGACTCATTTTTATTTGTCTACAATACAGCAACTTGTAGAGCATTGATGTTATTCTGAAAGGCAAATAGTTAACAATAAAAAGGTCAAATTTCCTGTCTAAATGTGTGCATGCACTAAAGATGCGTTTACAGTGCCAAATTTTCTGTTTTAATATTTCATCAGTCAGGTAACTTCCTTATTCCTTCTGTCTGCACTACCACTTCCCCTACTGTTTCAGTTGCTCCATTGTTGTTCTGTTCCCTTTCCAGAGAATTCTGAAAGATGACGCTATCAGTAACCACACGTCTAAACCAGTGGCGGTCAGTTCCGTTTAAGATTAGGGATGACAAAWWTTTTTTTTCATGAGCTTGGCCTCATTTCTATTACAGCATGTTGGATGACTCATTCATATTCTATTCACCCAGTTCAATGTAACAGGTTTAGGCTACTACATGATACTCAAATTTTCCCTATACCCACCATGATGTTGCTACAACCTAGCCTATGAATGAAAGTTTAGGTGCACACAGGTCGAGAGACAAATTTGAGACGACAGTGACACACTTACCTGCATCTAGCTAATATAGGGTGTCATCGGTCCAACAGTTGCAAAGTTTCTATTGGATAACTGCAGGTGTTTATCCACGTTTTTATTCCGTTTGCTTCCCTTTAAGAAACATTTTTCAACAGAATCGGCGGAATGAATACACCCCATATCACGCGTAAACACAGTTCACTTTCATAGCAGCCATGTTCTATTTATCTTGCATCTATGCACTCTCCTCTTCCCACTTCTTCCCTTCGCTTGTGGACTTCAATGCACATCAGCTGTGTGACCAGGCGAAAAACCTTTCCAAGCCAAACCGCTACACACAGCTTACATCGTTGTCACCAAATTAGCTAAAGTAACGTCATAGTCAGCATAGCTAATAGAACTAACGCGTTAGTAAACCCGCTAACGTTATAATAATGCAGTAATGTTACGGTGTACAGTCAAGTAATCAGTTACACCAGCGGGACCAGGTGGCAATAAATTAGTAATACCAAAAGCTTACCATGACATAGCCAGCTAGCTAATATAGCATCCCTCTGATTGAGCAGGGTGTTTCAGTAGGATAAACTAGCTAAGTAAGTGAAACTGAAGGGGGGATGATGATATTTCTGTCTATGATATTTCTGTCTTGAGTGCTGTTGAGGCTACTGTAGACCTTTGCAAAATAGTGTGTTATAATCAATTATTTGGTGGCGTGATTATATTTAGTACAATTTTATATTAAAAGGATAACTTTTTCAAAATGAAATTCACTGAGAAGGGGAAGACCCTCCACTGGTCTAAACACAACTGGAGACATCCCCACTAGAACATTTGCTTAGATAAATATATTCTAGTTCCTTCTGTTTTATTTCCTCAAATGGAGATAAAATACAGCTCAACTCTAAAGTAATTAAAGAGCGGCAAATTAGACATACTTGACATCAGACGTCCTTGAACTTTTACTGTTGAAATTAGGAGGCTACAGTAGGCTACTAAATACAATTTCCAGTACAATTTCCAACTCTTGTTTATATAGCAGTGAAGGCATAGTTTTGGTCTCATGAGTAGAAGGTAATGACGTAGGCAGTGACATCACTAAGATAAAACAACTCGGACCCTTTTCTATTTTGCAGAACTTACTCTGAAACATGCTTGCTATGTTCCCGTCTGCAATTGCATTAATAAAGTTTTTTTAATTATTTAATTAAAGATATTGTCTGAATGCTAATTTCACCAATGAGCCAATGATTGACAAGGAACGAACCCCAACACCACCTATTTCGTTAATTTGTGTGGTATAAAAAAATTATTCAGGTAATGTAAATGAAGTAGAATTGCATGAAATGTGTTTTGAAAAGGCACCAACAAAATGGAGACCCCGCTAACAAATGTGATTGCTTAATCCAGCCCTGGCCTCACTATATGAGTAGAGCATTCAACACATGAACATGGATATTCACTACGTTTGTCTCTTTTACTTTGTCCCTATGGTTGTGAACTTAAATAGCGTGTTACAAATTAAAGACCACAGCAGCGTATACAAGCATGCACTGTATTGTCCTGTTACAGCTCACATCATTCAATCCCAGACATTCCAAATGGCTATTTYCTCACTACACAGGCAGACAGACGACATCCAACAGCAGTCTGAGAGAAGGACATTAGTATTAAATATCAAACCCAACTTCTGAAGGGGTCATCTGTAGTCTATAGGCACCCTGACCCTCCCATTGACAGAGTGGCAGGTACAGTACAGTTGACTGAAGCCGTATGTATGTAGCTGCGGAAACATTACAGAAAGTAGAATCTAAAAGGTCAATTAAGACATGGCACGCAGCCCTTGACAAGTGTTGGTGGTTTTCATCCAGGAGGAAAGTGGCTAGRGCTGCTCTCATTTCCCCTTTGACAAGTGAAAGCAGTTCCTATACTGGGAGGAAATTGAGGGAGAGTCCATTTCCGACGAGAAGGCATTTCAAGGGACCATAACTGCATCAAAAGTGTTTTGTTCCTCGTTCCAGTATGTCTTTGAGTCGGTATAATAGCAAAGAATAAGTACAAGAGTATCATACAAAAATCCCCCCCCCCATCGAAGATTAAAACTAGAAATAATGAATTTGTACAAATCAAGGCACTTTTGCATTACACTGAGAACACTGTTCAGGTCTTCTCATAAGGAGACCTGGTAAAAAAGAAAGGTGCAATAATTGCAAAAATAAAACATCCATGGAGTCCATGCGTCTGCGCAAAATGGATTTAAATTGTCTCTTAAAAAACCACAATATATTTATTGTAGACAAAGTGCTTGGTGACACGTCCTGTTTTCATCAGTCACAAGAGTATAAAACGCACGTCCATGATCGGTTTGCATGGCAACAGCGACACTAACGGACTGTATCCTCCAGGCCGTGGGGAACACCATAGATATCCAGTTCTGAATGAAGTTCTATTGTGCCTCCTGTCTGTGTCAGGCCTCGTCTACATAGGGGACGTCTGGGTCTGAGAACCGTCTGAGGGCCATGCTGGCGGTCTGGAGGCTCTGTGGAGTGGGGGTGGAGGTGGAAAGGGAGAGGGAGGAGATGGAGGGAGGAGAGGGGAACAGGTCCTTGTCCGGGCTGATGTACAGGGACTGGATGCTGTCTTTGCGTCGGGCGGGCTGCTCCCGCCTCTTCACCAGGCTGAAGCTGCCACTGGCAGGGGGGGTGAGGTCCACAGTGGGGGGGTGCGAGTGGATGCCCGGGGGCAGCTTCACCGTGTCGGGGATGATGGGGCGGCGTCGTGGTAGCTGGAGCCGGGAGGTGGAGCCAAAGGCAACATCGGAGATGAGGTTTGGGGAAGAGGAACACCCTCTTGGGGACATAGGTCTCTGGGCCAGGTCAGAAGGCTTGGGAGGGCAGTTCGGCTTGGCCTTACTCAACAGGAAAAAACCTCTCCCTGGAAGAGACGGATGAGAGAAAAAGAGGCTCATATCACTACCAAAACATGCCACTATTCCAGTGGGCAGTCAGACAATTTAGAGATTCATATATTCACCCCCCCCCCAGATTATTTTGAACGGTTGTCTTTCTGTTTTGTATGTGTTAACTATTGTATTAAAGCAGCTCTTTGTAGCACTATTCACAAACTCTCAGGATAATTCTGCTTCAAATTCAGTAGACCAACCTCATCTCTTCGTGTTTGGCGTGCAATATCAAATGCGCCTATGTGTGGTCTCAATTAAACAGAAAGTTGTCTTTCCATGAAAATCAACTTCCTAAATATTATAGGCATTAGTTAAGGTTCCAACATTGACGGGAAATAAATATTGATAACACATGTATTTTTCTGCCTGCAAAATGTCCMGCTCCTAAAAGTTATGCAAAATGTAGCTCAAGTCAAGTGTCCACTATTACAATTAGCTTTACTTTATTTTTTATTTTTTTAAGTCCGCCGGAATTTAAATTCAATTTCAACTTATTCTGCCGATTGTCCGTAGGATTGGTCCTTATGCAGGGAGAAATTAAGAAATAAAAACATCTAATAGAACATAAATTAAACAGACTTTCCAAATGTGGGTCTGTTGTACACCCACTTCCTCTCCGCTTACCTCAAGTCCTGCACGTGCGCACACTTGCACAAAAAAAGCAAGAACTTGTGGGGGRACTTGACATGAAGTAAGCAGAGAGGAACTGACCTCGCTGAGAAACTCCATGGGTCTACAACAGACCCATGTTTGGAAATTCTGTTTAATTATATGTTCCATTAGATGCTTTATTCCTCACATTCCCCCCTACATTAGGGTCAAGCCTACAAGACTATCGACAGAGTAAGTTAAAATGGAATAATATTTATTAAGGATCCCCATTAATGTTGCTGGACCCCAGGAAGTGTAAGGCAGTTATATACAATTTTAAATATTACATAACATCCTATTAAGTATTTTCCCTCAGGCCACTACTCTATCACATACAGACCCCTTGACTTGTCCACATTTTGTTACGTTACAGCCTTATTCTAAAATGTTTTAAATTGTTTTTTTCTCCCCTCACCAATCTACACACAATAATACCTGATTTACATAAATATTCAGACCCTTTGCTATGAGACTTGAAATTGAGCTCAGGTGCATCTTGTTTCCATTGACCCTCAGATGTTTCTACAAATTCATTGGAGTCCACCTGTGTGGTAAATTCAATTGATTGGTCATGATTTGGAAAGGCACACACCTGTCTATACAAGGTCCCACAGTTGACAGTGTATGTCAGAGCAGAAACCAAGCCATGAGGTCGAAGGAACTGTGCGTAGAGCTCCAAGACAGGATTTTGTCGAGGCACAGATCTGGGGAAGGGTACCAAAAAATGTCTGCAGCATTGCTGGTCCCCAAGAACACAATAGCCTCCATCATTCTTAAATGGAAGAAGTTTGGAACCACCAAGGGGTACTGTCACGCCCAGCTCTCTTCCTAGAGCTGGCCGCCCAACCAAAGTGAGCAATTGGGGGAGAAGGTCCTTGGTCAGGGAGGTGACCAAGAACCCGATGGCCACTCTGACAGAGCTCCAGAGTTCCTCTGTGGAGATGGGTGCACCTTCCAKAAGGACAACCATCTCTGCAGCACTCCATCAATCAGGCCTTCCTGGTAGAGTGGCCAGACGGAAGCCACTCCTCAGTAAAAGACACATGACAGCTCGCTTGGAGTTTGCCAAAAGGCACCTAAAGGACCATGAGAAACAAGATTCTCTAGTCTGATGAAACCAAGATTTAACTCTGAATGCCAAAAGCCACATCTAGAGGAAACCAGGCACCATCCCTATGGTGAAGCATGGTGGCAGCTTCATGCTGTGGGGATATTCTTCAGTGGTAGGCAAGACAACGCAGGAGTGGCTTCGGGACAAGTCTCTGAATGTCCTTGAGTGGCACAGCCAGAGCCCGGACTTGAACCCGATCGAACATCTCTGGTAAGACCTGAAAATAGCTGTGCAGCGACGCTCCCCATCCAACCTGACAAAGGTTGCGAGGATCTGCAGAGAAGAATGGGAGAAACTCCCCAAATACAGGTGTGCCAAGCTTGTAGCATGATACCCAAGAAGACTCAAGGCTGTATTCGCTGCCAAAGGTGCTTCAACAAAGTAGTGAGTAAAGGGTCTGAATACTTATGTAAATGTGATATTTTATTTTTTACATTTTCAAAAATGTCTAAAAACCTGTTCTTGCTTCGTCATTATGTTGTAGTGTAGATTGATGAGCRGGGGGAAAAAATATATTTCAGAATAAGGCTGTAACCTAACAAAATGTGGAAAAAGTCCAGGGGTCTGAATACTTCCCGAACGCACTCTTATCTACAATACCAAATACATGTGTACGTGTGTAGCGTGCCAGTCGTGTACGTGTGTCTGTCTTCACAATCTTCACTGTTCCATTTAAAAAAAAAATCTGATTCTACTGCATGCATCAGTTACCTGAGGTGGAATAGAGTTCCATGTAGCCATGGCTCTATGTAGTACTGTGCACCTCCCATAGTCTGTTCTTGACTTGGGGATTGTGAAGAGACCTTCGGTGGCATGTCTTGTGGGGTATGCATGGGTGTCCGAGCTGTGTTAGTAGTTTAAAAACAGACACCTTGGTGGATTCAGCATGTCAACACTTCTTTACAAAAACAGGTAGTGATGAAGTCAATCACTCCTCTACTTTGAGCCATGAGAGACTTACATGCATATTATTAATGTTAGTTCTCTGTGTATATAGAAGGGCCAGTCGTGCAGCCCTGTTCTGAGCCAATTGTAATTTTCCGAGGTCCCTCTTTATGGCAACTGACCACACAACTGAACAGTAGTCCAGGTGCAACAAACTAGAGCCTGTAGGACTTGCCTTGTTGATAGTGTTGTTAAAAAGGCAGAGCAGTGCTTTATTATGGACAGACTTCTCTCCATTTTAGCTACTGTTGTATCAACATGTTTTGACCATGACAGTTTACAATCTAGGGTTAGTCAAAGCAGTAAAGTCACCTCAACTTTCTCAATTTCCACATTATTACAAGATTAGGTCGAGGTTTAGGGTTTAGTGAATGATTTGTCCCAAATACAATGCTTTAAGTTTTTGAAATATTTAGGACTAACTTATTCCACCCATTCTGAAACCCAACTGCAGCTCTTTGTTAAGTGTTGCAGTGATTTCACTCACTGTAGTAACTGACGTGTATAGTGTTCAGTCATTTGCATACATAGACACACTGGCTTTACTCCAGGCCAGTGGCATGTCATTAGTAAAGAGTGAAAAAAGTCAGGTGCCTAGACAGCTGCCCTGGGGAATTCCTGATTCTACCTGGATTTTGTTGGAGAGGCTTCCATTAAAGAACATCCTCTGTGTTCTGTTAGACAGCTAACTCTCTATCCACAATATAGCAGGGGGTGTAAAGCCGTAACACATACATTTTTCAAATGAGCAGACTATGATCGATTATGTCAAAAGCCGCACTGAAGTCTAATAAAACAGCTCCCACAATCGTTTTATCATCAATTTCTCTCAGCCGATAATCAGTAATTTGTGTGATTGCTGTGTTTGTTGAATTTCCTTCCCAATAAGCGTGCTGAAATTCTGTTGTCAATTTGTTTACAGTAAAATAGCATTGTATCTGCTCAAACACAATTTCCAAAAGTTTACTAAGGGTTGGTAACAGGCTGATTGGTCGGCTATTTGAGCCAGTAAAGGGAGCTTTACTATTCTTGGTAAGCGGAATTACTTGTGCTTCCCTCCAGGCCTGAGGGCACACACTTTCTAGTAGGCTTAGATTGAAGATATGGCAAATAGGAGTGGAAATATTGTCCGCTATTATCCWCACAATTTTCCATCTGCTAATCTTGCCAATGAAAAWATCCTTAAAGTAATTGGCAATATCAGTGGGTTTTGTGATGAATGATCCATCTGATTCAAAGAATGTTGCMGAGTTTGCCTTTTTGCTCAAAATGTAATTCAAGGTGCTCCAAAGCTTTTTACTCCCATCTTTATATATTTATCTTTGTTTCATAGTATAGTGTCTTCTTTTTATTCAGTTTAGTCACATGATTTCTCAATTTGCAGTACGTTTGCCAATCGGTTGTGCAGCCAGACGTATTTGCCATTCCTTTTGCCTCATCCCTCACCCCTCTCAACCATACAACTTCTCAATTCCTCATCAATCCACAGGGATAAAACAGTTTTTAACTTCTGGCATACGGCGGAGTATTACTTTTTTTGTAAGATAATTCCCAGCAACCCCAGTGTGTAAATACTAGTGTTGCTTAAAGCAGCTAGTGTCCACTCTCCTATAATTCGCCCAACTCTATTAAACTACGTCTACCCTATTGGCTGATACAGCCCAATAATACCGATAACGTAATATAATGGGCCACGTGAGAATCTCTGGTATTTTAACCTATTTCTTAGGCTATTTTTGCACATTTTGATCTTGACTAGGGTGGCAAGATTGCTGGGACCGAGGCTGCAAAGCGAGCTGTGTCACATACAGTTCACCTAAAATAACATTGCAGGACTGCGTCAGATTGGGGACCAGTTCTTGCAGGAGTGGGTGGGAGTCGGACAAGAAGTCAGCGGGAGCGAGCGCGGTATGAAAAGCAGCAGGAGCGGTATGAAGATATCAGTCCCCCGCAAACCTCTACCACCATAATACTCCACCATGTTACTCCACCCCCACCAGTTAGTCTGGTCAAAGTTTCTGCATGCCACACAGACACTCATGCAAACATACAAAAACACACACACAAATACACACACACACACACGTTGCTTGTAAACCGGGAGCCTCCAACATGCTAGAGAGCAGACGGCACCTCCGCCAACCTCTTTAAATGCAGCACCACCAGCATGTCCAGACCTGCACCAGAGACAGCAGGGGCAGACAGGGGGCCAGGCAGGCCGATGAGAAACCCACAGGTGTGAATAGGTAGGAAAGGGGGGAGGGGGGGACTATACCTTTAATACTGACCTTCGGGCTCCGAGTTGTTGCAGCGCTCGTCCAACAGGCTCTCAGAGCTCAGCGACGCCTCAGAGTCCAGGTTGTCCTGGTCAGAACCAGGTTGCTCCAGCTCTGGCAGTCTGCAGGCCAGGTCTTCCCTGGGATAAATGGGGAAGGGAGAGAAAGAAAACAGAGGGGTCACAAATGTAACCAAGGGTTGGTTGGTGGATCACAGGCAAAAAATATAACCATTGGATATGGGTGGTCCTTTGTAGCTTAGTTGGTAAAGCATGGCACTCGTAACCCCAGGGTAGTGGGTTTGATTCCCGGGACCACCCATTCGTAAAATGTATGCACTCATGACTRTAAGCATCTACTAAATGGCATATATTATATAAATATAACCACGGTGTTATAACCACAGCATTCAAAAACACTACACGGCCAAAAGTATGTGGACAGCTGCTCGACGAACATCTCAATCCAAAATCATGGGCATTAATATGGAGTTGGTCCCTCCTTTGCTGCTATAACAGCATTCACTCTTCTGGGAAGGCTTTCGAAAATAACAGCAATTCACTTTACCGTGAAATTCTAACTTACAAGCCCTTAACCAACAACGCAGTTCAAGAAAGAGTTAACAAAATATTTAATAAATAAACTAAAGTAAAAAAACAAAACAATAAAATAACAATAATGAGGCTATATACAGGGGATACTGGTACCGAGTCAATGTTTGGGGGTACAGGTTAGTCRAGGKAAWTTGTACATGTAGGTAGGGAGTAAAGTTACTATGCATAGATAAAACACGAGTAGCAGCAGTGTAAAAACAAAGAGGGGTCAATGTAAATAGTCCGGGTGTCCATTTGATTAATTGTTCAGCAGTCTTATGGCCTGGGGGTAGGTGGTGTTAATGAGCCTTTTGGACTAAGACTTGGCGCTCCAGTACCACTTGCTGTGCGGTAGCAGAGAGAACTGTCTATGACTTGGGTGGCTGGAGTCTGACAATTTTTTGGGCCTTTTTCCTGACACCGCCTAGTATATAGGTCCTGGGTGGCAGGAAGCTTTGCCCCAGTGATGTCCTAGGCCGTACGCACTACCCTCCATAGCACCTGTTTGGCCACGCAGTCGTGGGTGAACACGGAGTACAGGAGAGGACTRAGCACGCACCGCTGAGGGGCCCCAGTGTTGAGGATCAGCGTGGCAGATGTGTTGTTGCCKACMCTTACCACCTGGGGGCRGYYCRTCAGGAAGTCCWGGATCCAGTTGCAGAGCGAGGTGTTTAGTCCCAGGATCCTTAGCTTAGTGATGAGCTTACTATGGTGTTGAATGCTGAGCTGTAGTCAATGAATAGCATTCTCACATAGGCATTCCTTTTGTCCAGGTGTGAAAGGCCAGTGTGGACTGCAATAGAGATTGCACCATCTATGGATCTGTTGGGGCAGTATGCAAATTGGAGTGAGTCTAGGGTTTCTGGGATAATGATCTTGATATGAGCCATGTTCTGGGATAATGATCTTGATATGAGCCATGACCAGCATTTCAAAGCACTTCATGGCTACACATATGAGTGCTATGGGTCGGTAGACATTTAGGCAGGTTACCTTAGTGTTCTTGGGCACTGGTATTATGGTGGTCTGCTTGAAACATGATGGTATTACAGACAGGGAGCTGTTGAAAATATCAGTGAAAACACTTGCCAGTTGGTCAGCGCATGCTCGGAKTACACGTACTGGTAATCCGTCTGGCCTTGTGAATGCTGACCTGTTTAAAGGTCTTACTCACATTGGCTATGGAGAGCGTGATCACACAGTCGTCCGGAACAGCTGGTGCTCTCAACGCKGAGCTGTAGTCAATTAATAGCACTCTCACATAGGTGTTCCTTTTGTTGGGGCAGTATGCGAATTGGAGTGGGTCTAGGGTTTCCGGGATGATGGTGTTAATGTGAGCCGTGACCAGCCTTTCAAAGCACTTCATGGCTATCACTAGATGTTGGAACATTGCTGCGGGGACTTGCTTTCATTCAGCCAAGAGCATTAGTGAGGCCGGGCACTGATGTTGGGCGATTAGGCATTCCAATTCATCCCAAAGGTGGTCAATGTGGTTGAGGTCATGGCTCTGTGCAGGCCAGTCAAGTTCTTCCACACCAATTTCAACAAACCATTTCTGTATGGACCTCACTTTGTGCACGGGGCATTGACATGCTGAAACAGGAAAGGGCTGTGATGGAAATGTTCTTGTGTGTATGTAATCGTATGTTTAGCACAATGCTGCTTTTGTAATAACCTGTCTTGGTTGGGTTCATGCCAGTAACTGGATGACTGCAAAGGAGGAAACCACACTATCACTCATAAGCAAATTGGCAGTACGCCCAGAACATTATCTTGGGACAAGAGAAGTGGAATAAATCAGTCAAATACAGGAACCAACCATGCTTATAACTTGTTAGTATAGCAGTATAAAAGGACTGAAAGGGAACCTCCCCTTCAGAGTTTTTATCAAGTTTGTATTGAGTTTGTGAACCTCTACAGCCGTAATAATAAAGATTGCTGTATTTACTTTGAGTCCTTAGTGGTGGATTTCCACAACAGGGCCTTCCCCAAACTGTTGCCACAAAGTTGGAAGCACAGAAGTCTAGACTCACCCCTCATTGTATGCTGAAGCATTAAGATTTCCCTTCACTGGAACTAAGGCGCCCAGCCCGAACCATGAAAAACAGCCCTAGACCACTATTCCTCCTCCACCAAACTTTACACTATGCATTCGGGCAGGTAGCGTTCGCATGACATCCGCCAAACCCAGATCTGTCYGTCTGAAGGCCAGAGTGTGATACAAGCGTGATTCATCACTCCAGAGAAGGCGTTTCCACTGCTCCAGATTCCAATGGGGGCGATCTTTACACCACTCTTGCCAACGCTTGGCATTGCGCATGGTGATCTTAGGCCATGGAATCCCGACGAACAGTTATTGTGCTGATGATGCTTCCAGAGGCAGTTTGGAACTAAGTAGAGAGGGTTGCAACCAAGGAAAGATGATTTTTACGCGCTACGCACTTCAGCATTTGGCGGTTCCGTTCTGTGAGCATGTGCGGCCAACCACTTCGCGGTTGAGACGTTTTTGCTCCTAGACATTCCCACTTCACAATAACAGCACTTACAGTTGACCGAGGCAGCTCTAGCAGGGCAGAAATTTGACGAACTGACTTGTTGGAAATGTGGCATCCTATGACGGTGCCACATTGAAAGTCACTGAGCTCTTCAGTACGGGCCATTCTACTGTCAATGTTTGTCTATGGAGATTGCATAGCTGTGTGCTCGATTTTATAAACCTGTCAGCAACGGGTGTGGATGAAAAAGCTGAATTCAATCATTTGAAGGGGTGCCCACAWAYACTACATTGCCAAAAGTATCTGCTGAATTTAGTGGTGAATCAGGGGCTCTGTTCAGTTCTTATTTCTCTTGTTTTATAGACTTGATGCGCTCCATCAGGTTTTTCTCAGCCTCCGTGTCAGAGTCTAGTGGCTCATCGTTCTCAGGGACCATCGTCAGGTCAGAGCACTTCTTATGCACCTAGGAGAGAACACACACACACACACACACACACACACACACACACACACACACACACACACACACACACACACACACACACACACACACACAGTTACTCATAGCACCTCAACGAGTAGCAAGTCCTTCCCACACTGGTTTAGAGGATGGGGTGGGGGTGCCTGTGTAACGTCATCATGCATAGTGTTTATTTATTTCATGCCTCTGTCATTCCAGTGAGCTATGGTAACTAGAGGAAGGCAGGCGGTTTTGTCATGATGAGTAGGGATTAACAGACACTATGAAACTGTTATTCAACCACACAACATGTAGGAACTTGTCAGTATCGGGTGTGAGGGTTTTTAATGACGATTTTACTATTGAATGAAGCTATAGGCTGCGAATCAAAGCAATGGTTATTTTACTCCAGGAGTAAAAGACATCATCAAGAAGACAACTCATTCCCATGTCAATTATAAGGCTTGGTTCCGGTTAACAGGGAGAATCCACAAACCATCCATCCAATCCTGAGGTTGTACAGTGGGGAATCATATATGTTCCATACAGCACAAGCGGGCTATGATCAAGAGTTAATGTCACCAAATACTAGTCAAACCACAAACAAGTCACATGTAGAAAAGACCAACATCAACCCACACCGTCACTCTGAAGAACCTTCACATCACAGATACTGAGGGCTGAAACCAACATGCAGTATAACAGGGGTCTAACATCGCATAGAGGTACTAGTAGTAGGTATGCAGGCCTTTGTTCTAGCAGTACTGATGTAACAGTATAACTTGAACCAGGGACCCTCTGCACACATCAACAACAGCCACCCACGAAGCATCGTTACCCATCGCTCCACAAAGGCTGCGGCCCTTGCTGAGCAAGGGGAACCACTACTTCAAGGTCTCAGAGCAAGTGACGTCACCGATTGAAAGGCTATTAGCGCGCACCACCGCTAACTAGATAGCCATTTCACATCCGTTACACTGACACACACCTAGCACTGACACACACCTCCGTCACAGAATCAACTGATCATTGTCTTCGCCTGGATCCAGGTGTGTAACTGCTGGACTGGAACAAAAGCCTGCATGCCCAGTTGCTCTCCARAAACATAGTTGGGAGACCACTGCAGCACTGTATACCATCAATTAGTATGAAGAGGAGAGAGGGGATGGGGGGAGTCATCGACTACTACAAGTCATGCACAGACGGTTGGTTAAGACAAACSGCATCTAGCTACCAGGAAGACCAGAGCAACGTGGATACGTACCACCACTCCTTTGTAAGGAGCAGAAAATCTGAGGGGCAAATGCCAGTGCAGCTGAAGAAAAAAAAGGGAGAACCACARAACAATGAGCAGYAACCCATGGTGGATATTGGACAATACACTGACACTCAAAAACCTGCAGCCTTACTGGACTAGGAGTGTAGTAGTACAGCCCTGCCCTACAGTATGTAGTAAATACACTTGGTGACTATGGTTGGTCTGTCTACTGAGTCTATGGACCTGGTAAGTGTCAGTGTTGGGATCAATTCCATTCCAATTCAGAAAGCGACATAGAGAAGCATTGAGGAAAATTGGAATAGAAATGTCAGTTTGTTTCCTGAATTGGCCCCAACCATTGGTAGTGTCCAGACAGACCAGACCATGTAAAATTGTCCTCACCGTGTTCTGTCTCTTGAGTTTGAGCTGGTTGACAGCCAGAGCCTCAGCGTGCTCCAGCTGTTCTATCTCCTCCAACTTCTCATTGTAGCGTCTGATCTGCTCGTTGATCAACATCTCCACACACCTGGGACACAGAGACATTACCTGCTAGTTAGAATCTCTATTGTGGTAAAGGCATTGCATTGGTTTCTGTACAGTGGGGGTCGTACCTAGTTGCCTGAACAAAATATTCACTTGATAACAGCAAAGACTAGGGTTGAGATCAATAACAGTCTTCAACACTAGGGTTGAGATCAATAAAATCCATTCTAAGTGGACTATTCTTATTGTGGGATTTTTTTTWAATTTAAATTTATTTCAACTGAATTGATAATAATAAAACAATGTTTTATACATAAAGTAATAGTGGTTTCTGTCTATGCAGTGATCAGAGAGGTACTTACGTGGTGGTCTTGGCCACGTCCTTCATGCTCATGAGTGGGTCGGCGCTGTCTGGGCAGCGGAGGATGCAGGGGGCAAACACGATGGCCAGGGAGTTGGGAGACATGCGATTGTGAGACTCGTCTTTAGACACTCTGGAAGAGAGAGATATTACTCATGTGGAAGGGAAAAAAAGTTTAATATTTATACAGCAATACACACTGCAATATTGCCCCAGCCATGAAGAGTATGTACTTGACTAGATGGAAGAAAAGTCTTTCCAAGGTGTTGAAACATGCGGTGGGGAGCTGTTCCAACACTTTGTAGATGGCATGTAGCTGCTCTTGCTTTTCAGGAAGTTCTAGAGAGATGAGGAAAACACAATGTATGATCAACAACAACGCCACAATGTAGGGATTGCTGACAGTTGACAATATTACACATTTCAACATTCAGTAGAATACAGGTAACTGACAAAATAAAGGAAACACCAACATAGGGTCTTAATACGGCGTTGAGCCACCACAAGCCGCCAGATCGCTTTAATGCGCCTTGGCATTGATTCTACAAGTGTCTGGAACTGTAATGCGACACCATTCTTCCACGAGAAATTCCATAATTTGTCATTCTGTCAAAAGTGGCAGAAAACGCTGTCTCAGGTGCCGCTCCCATAAGTGTTTAATTGGGTTGAGATCTGGTGACAGACACACACACACACACACCCTTTAAACTTCCTTTGAGACCCCTTTTTCAAAGTCAGAGATCTCTAGCCATGGTAGCCAAAATAAATGGGCAGCTGGACCTTAAGCATGATGGGATGTTTTAATAGCTTAATTAACTCAGGAACCACACCTGATTTCAATATACTTTGTATCCCTCATTTACTCAAGTATTTCCTTTATTTTGGCATTTACCTGTAGATCAGTAGAACATACCAAGGAGAAGATAACCCACCTGGGCTGATATAGGGCCTCCCCCTTGTGGACGTATATTATATAACAAAATCCAAAATGAACAAGAGTAGCCATCTCTCCCTTGATCATGGAGAAGAGTGAGGCAGAGCTATAACAGGACTCACCCACGGCACGAAGGAAGTCATTGTAATGAGTGAAGGTCATGAGGGGGTCAGGCAGCTTTCTCAGCCACTGTTTGATCAGCCCTGTCACTGTGTGGATGGGGTAGTCCTCCAGGCACACTGCGTGGGGGTCTGCCACACAACATCAACCATTAGACAGGTCATGGAATGGGAACATGAAGAGGTATACTTATGTCATACATAAGATCTACATGGGCACAATGAAACTTGAAAAATACAACTACTCTTGTGCTTGTGTAGGTGTTTAATGTTAAGTCTTCCGTACACCCCTCAAATGAACTGTTACCCATCAAGATCTTAGCAGCTCTCTGGTTTACTGTTTATAATATTATGGGCTGGCCCTTACCAGTCTCCATTAGCTGGTGGAGCTCCTTCATGCGGTTGGCGGAGCCTGACTTGCGGTAGATTCCCTCTGTTAACAGGCCGTTCATCTCGACATGCTCCAGCATCATCTCCAGCACTATGGGAATGGGGTTGTCCTCGCTGGTCAGGTGACACAAGCGCACCCCAAAGTGCAGGCCTCCCGACTCCTCGTCACTCTGCACACAGACAGACACCAACAGTCAGAGATATGTTAGTCAATAGTAACCTAGGGACCAATACGGATTTAAGATTCAAACCTAAATCATGGAAGTATGTCAATGTAGTTTACGAATATGTGAGGTCAATGCCCACCTTTTTGGCACAAAACGTGGAGCAGTCTGTGACAATTTTGCAGAGGCACTTCTTGTGGCACACCATCTTACAATCTGGAAGAATAAAACCAGAATGGGAGGCTATTAACATTTGTATCYATGACGACCCAGAATGTAATGGTTATAATGTTACACGTTATGTATGTTTAAAGCATGCTCATCATTCACATCAATCATTGGAGACTGTTATCCTTGTTATTTGCACATCATCATCTGCACATCTATCACTCCAGTGTTAATGCTAAATTGTAATTATTTTGCCTCTATGGCCTATTTATTGCCTTACCTCCATACTCTTCTACATTTGCACACACTGTACATAGATTTTTCTATTATGTTATTGAATGTACGTTTGTTATGTGTAACTCTGTGTTGTTTTTGTCGCACTGCTTTGCTTTATCTTGGCCAGGTCGCAGTTGTAAATGAGAACTTGTTCTCAACTGGCCTACCTGGTTAAATAAAGGTGAAAAAAAATGTATATGTATATATATGTATACACCTATATTAGTTGTTACTAGAATGTGAGAGTTGTCAGAATGTGTGTGTGTTTGTCTGTCTGGTACTTACAGCTGCACATGTAGACTTTCTCCATGCCCCCGATATAGGAGTTGCACTGGTCACACGACTGCATGATGTTAACCTGGTACGTGCTGAACACATGGTCCAGGGGGTTCTCCATCTAAACAATCATACATTGTGTGCATGTATCAATGTGTCCAATGATTTAAATAAAAACATATTTCTATAGAGAACAAAGAGTAGACAGGTTTAAGGATCGGCCCTTAGTTTGTACTTACGTTCTTGTATTTTTTCCGCCTATTCTTCCGCGCTTTAGCAGGCTGAAATACAGACAAAACCATCAATATTTAATTTATTGAATCCATAAAGACGGACAATAATCAAGATCCGTGTATTCAGTACCAAAAATCACTGTTWAAAAAAAAATGATATATTTTATTTTTGCATTTTACAATTAAGAACATTCAAAACAAAAAGAAGACAACAATATAACAAAGTGACAAACTTAGAAGACAACAGACAAATGTAAATGCAATAGAAAAACAAAACTAAATATGAGACATTGGACCAGTAGGCTACAGTACATGTTATACATTAAGTGTGAAACATTACATGAGGATTATAAAAAGATGCAATCAATGTTATGTGAGGGGACATTCTCCATATAATCAATAAAGGGTTGACAAATTCTGTAAATTGTCTCCGACTTATTCCTCAAGCAGAAAGAAATTTTCTCCAGTGGGATACAACATTTACTACTAACTTCAGATATCCGCCTGCCAGATTCCATTTCAAGGCAATAATTTTTTGGCAATTGCTAGCACCATTTCTGTTAGGTTTATTAGTGTGACTTTGCCTAAGATTGGAATTAGTGAAGTTATCCAGTAGACAGACCTCCGGGTCTAAAGGGAATGCAGCCCCCTGAATTGAGGATACGGTATCGCATACCCCTTGCCAGAAACGGTGTAGTTTTGAGCATAGGGGGGAGATACCAGGGTTGAACTTGTGCAATGTAGATGGGGTGATATAGAGCTGATGGAGGAAATTAAACTGGATCAGTCTGTATCTGGAGTTCAATGTGGATGTAACACCATTCCTGCATAGGTCACTCCATAGACCCTCATCAAGACAAATACCCAGATATTTTTCCCATCTAAGTCGGGGTTTATCTAGCTCAGGCAGTGGTAGTCCTGACATAAGAGCATCGTAAACACAGGAAATGGTCTTGAACAGCGGTTGGTCTGCATGGCAAAGTTGTTCAACAGGTGACATCTTAGGTAGGTTCCATTGGTCCTTGAGATTCACCCTAATAAAATGTCATAGTTGTAGGTAACTAAAGAGGTCCTTGTAGACAAGTGGTATTTCTATTTCAGCTGTTCAAAGGACATAAGAATTCCCTCATAACAATGTTCCAGAAGAGTGATCCTCTTATCAGACCATGGACTAAAGTTACTATTCTTGAAAAACTTTTGAACATTGCTTGATTGGGAACCATGTTCAACCAGCCAGGTAATATATTCTGAAATTAGGGAGGTTTAAGCCCCCTTGACTGTAATCAAGGGTCAGTTTGTCCAGGCTAACCCTAGGAGATTTGCCGTACCACAAACTGTCTGGTCAGCTTGTCGAGAGAGGAAAAGAATGCTGCGGATACAGGGATGGGGAGAGATTGAAACAAATATAGAATTCTGGGTAGGATATTCATTTKAATTCTACCCAGTAGAGAGAGAGACAAGTCCATCCATTTACACAGGTCACCCTCCACCTTTTGCAACAAGCTGGCCAGATCGAGTTTATTGAGGTTCTTCAGGTTACCATCCACCATTATACCCAAATATGTGWAGCCCATAGGCGACCGTCTAAAAAGGAAATTTATGCTTGATGGTCAAAGACAGACAACAGTAAGATTTTAATCAAAATTGACCTTATATCCAGAGAAAGAACTAAAATACTGTAATAGGTTCTGTAAGTGAGAGGGGATGTTCTGGGTTTGTTAGAAATAAGATAAGGTCGTCCGCAAAGAGTGATAACTTATGGGTATGGGGGCCCACCTCAAAGCCATGTTTGTCAGGACATGTTCTAACGGCCTCCGCCAACGGTTCGATGGCGAAGAGGTGGGGGCTAAAAGGGCAACTATATCTGTTCCCCCTAAAGAGAAGGAAAGAGGAGGAAGTAATCCCATTGGTAGCAATACTAGTTTTAGGAGATTTGTTGAGTGATTCTATCAAGTTTACAAACACGGTGCCTAAACTGAACTTTTCCAAAACGCGAATGAGATATGGTAATTCGACCCTATTAAAGGCCTTTTTGGCGATGAGGGAGACTGCGACACTAGATATTTATTTTTTTGCAAGGTGAATTATATCAAAGAACCTTCTGAGATTATTGGAGGACAATCTATTAATTATGGATCCAGTAAGATCTGAGTTGACCAACAGGGGGAGGCATGACTCCAGTCTCTTAGATAGCATCTTGGTGACCAGTTTACAATCTGTTTTAAGGAGAGAGATTGGTCTATAGGAGGCACACTTTCGCAGGTTTTCCCCTTTCTTGTGAAATACTGTAATCACAGTTTGAGTGAAAGACTCTGGAAAGCAGTTGTCCTCCCCGGCTTTTTAAAGTACCTCCTTAAGGTAGGGTACCAACAGCCCCTTGAGTTCTTTATAGAACTCTGGAGGGAAGCCATGAGATTTATTAGAAGGTAAAGATTTAATGTCCTCCAACAATTCAGGGACTGAGAACTGTTCGCTCAGGTGCGCTCTGTCTTCCTCTGACAGGCAAGGGAGGTTGAGAAAGGAGAGAAGAGTTGATCTCTGATAGATCATCGCTTGATTGGGAAGTATAGAGGTCCTCGTAGCATTTCTTAAAAGTATCATTCATTTCAGTAGGGTCAAAAGATCTCATTAGTAAGAGTTTCTATAGCATTAATTGTCCTCTTACTTTCCTCTGCTTTCAGTTGCCATGCCAATACCTTGTGTGCTTTCTCTCCAAGTTCATAGTAACGCTGTTTTGATTTAGTAATGCCCCTCTCAGCTTGATACATGTTCAGAGCATTATAGTTCAGTTTTTTTATTTACCAAAAGCCTTTATAGGTCTTTAGTCTGGCCCCTTTGGTAGGTTTTCTCTAGCTCAAAGATTTCAGATTTAAGGTCATTCAGTTTGGCACAGTGTTTTCTTTTCAACCCTTTAGTACAGGCAATGAGCCTTTCCCATCAGAGACTTTCAATGTGTCCCAAAGAATTAAACTGTCAGGACCAGAGGGTTTATTTGTATTGATCTGCTCTTTGATGAATGCAGGTTGCTTCAGGAGTGTAGAATTTAGTCTCCATCTATATATGCTTGGTAGGAATGGAGATTGCTAATTCCAGAGGAGAATGGTCACAAAGCAATCTGGTGAGACAATTGGTATCTAACACTATGAAACAGTTGGGTTGACAGCAAAAAGTGATCTATGCGTGAGTGTGTGTGTGTTGGGTGGGTGGGTGTGAATAAAGAGTAGTTCATATCCTTGTGGGTGCATCTGTCTCAGGACGTCTAGTAAATTGAGATCCTTCATGAATGACATGGTGAGCTTGACGGCTTTGGTAAGAGGTGAGGGTTTATCAGAGGACCTATCAAGAACTGTATCTGGGGRAAAAACATCTCCAGCCATTCTGGTGGAGCTTGAGCAGCCTGAATGAAGACATTCTGAATAAACATATGGTCATCGAAGTTAGGAGCATAAATACTCAATAGGTTCCAAGACTGAATAAATATGCCCCTGCACCAAAACAAACCTGCCTGAGGGATCAGACATGGTGTTGCTGACACAAAAGGGATGTGTCTACTTATCAAAATCGCAGTTCATCTTGCTTTAGAGTTAAACGAGGCCGCAACAATTTGTCCTACCCATTCCCTCTTTAATTTCTTGTGTTTACTGGCTGTACAATGTGTTTCTTGTAAGAACACAACGTCAGCCTTAAATAGTCTATACCTTAAGAAATTATCCTCTTAACTGGGCTGTTAAGATCTTTTACGTTGAATGTGACATATTTTAATGGATTAAGCATGGGTTGAGTTTCAAATATATAACCGAATGGTAATTACTCACATATAAGTATTCAGGTAATGTTTCAACTTTGATGTGAACACTGAAGTGACCTATGCGTCTCTTTAGGAAGGAAACAACATTAAAAAAATATTTAAAAAACGACCGATTGTCGGACTAAAACCACAATCAAACATGAAAACACTTGTAGAGAGATGTTGTTGCTTGCTTTCCATCTTGCTCTTACTAGCTAAGCTTTGGCATAAACTAAAACCTACGAGCTCTCTATGTTGAAAACAAACGTTGTGAATAGACATTTATGGCGGAATATTTTACTTTCAACAAGGGCTGCTTGAGTCTCTTTTCAGGAGAAGAGGAGAATCATAAATGGGGGAAAAAGCAATGGGCCTAGGCCTACTAATTTGTTTCGCCCAGTGGATATTGTCAAAACCAAAATATACTCCCCTGTAAATGTAATAGAACTCACCACGGGAAAAATAACTGTTAGTTGAAAATGTCCAAATCAACTGTAGCGACCGAATCACGGGGTAAACAGATCCAAATTCCAAATAGACATCAGTAGTTCAGTACCAGGAGAGCACAAACAAGACAAATCCCAATAAACTGCGTCAAATCCCACAGATAGACCTTTGTGAAGCAAATGCGGTTCAGTTCTTTGAGAAAAGTTAACACTTCTCCCGGAGTGTCGAAAAGATGGCTTCGGCCATTGTACTGAACTTTCATCTGCGCAGGGTGAATGATGTAGCCGGTGATGTTCTTGTCCTTCAGGGCTTTGGCAACAGATTTGAACTGCTTACGTCTGGCGAGATTCACGCGCATATCCGGGAAGAGGCTGACACTCTTGCCATCGATGGTGATGTCCCCTTTGGCTCTTGTGAGTCGCAGTATCTTCACCTTGTCCTGGAAACGGAGGAACCCGATCAGGACGGTCTGTGGAGGCTCATCTGGTGTGGGTTTTCGGTGTTAAGGTTCTGTGGGCGTGTTCAGCTTAGTGTAGTTGGTTATGCGCAGGACATCAGGGATCCATTGAGTGAAGAAAGGGACAGGGTCACGGCCCTCGCTGTACTCCTTCAATCCCACCACACGGATATTGCTACGTCTGCTCTGGTTCTCCATCTGGTCCACCATGTTTTTGAGATAGCCATTGTCCTTCTGCAGCTGTTTGATAACTTGTTCATGTCAGGTGACAGTATCTTCAGCAGTGCTAATGCGAAACTCAGCCTCAGTGGTTCTCAAAAGGAGATCATTCAGGGAGGATTTCAGGCCATCAATGGAAGAATAAAGTTCAGCCTATTTGTTGTACATTTTCAGTGAAAGACCTTTGTTACCATCTTACATTTCCTGGAGGAGAGTAGCAAGCATGCCTGAAGTCTCGGAAGAGGCTGCTGAGAGGAACAGTGTGGAACTGTCATCTGAGTTATCAGGGTTAATGCTTATTTTGCTAGCTGTGGCGTTATTATCTTGGGATTCAACAAAGTTTTGGTCATCCTTCTTGCCTCTCGGATCGAGGTCCATGGCCCTTGGGAAGGTAAGCGCTTAACAGTTTATCAGCCGATGTTAGAATATTGTTTCAACGTTGATATTTAGGTAATAATAGGATAACTTTGAAGAGCTCAGTTTATTAATGTCTGCTCTGCTCCGCAGCATAACATGCTACGAAAGTGTTGTTTGTGCCAAGTGTTATAGCATAAACCAGGGTGCTTGGAGTTGCCTACTACGATAATAGCCCTATGACAAATATGCAGGGTAATCCTTCACCTTGGCTGGTTCTGCCTCCTCCTTTTTGATCTCTCCCCTGATGAAGCCATCCAGGACTGACTGGAACAGGTTGACCACCAGCTGCACCTCTCCCTTCTGCTTCTCTCCTGCCAGGCTGATCACCCTCTTCTGGTAGCCACGCATCAGACCCTTGTAGCCAATATGGTGTGTCTGTCCACCATGGGTGAGAGAAAGAGAAAGGGGAATAAAGCAATTATCATCCATACACGGGAGTCACTCAATTGATAAAGCAGCTTCCATATCTATAGGCCTTGCGTTCCGACACTCACCGGGAGAGAGTACATGCCCTTGATGGTCTCTCTGAACTGCATGGTGGCTGTGATGAAGATGTTTTCTGTGGCAGACAACTGCTTCCCTCTGGAGCGGAAGTCATTCACCTACAGAGAGAGAGAGAGCAATAGTTTAAAGGGATAGTTTGGGATTTTTGGCAATGAAGCCCTTTATCTACTTCCCCAGAGCCAGATGAACTTGTGGATACCATTTGTATATCTGTGTCCAGTAGGAAGGAGATTATAGGTAGTTTCGTGAGCTAACGCTAACTAGCTTAGCTAAGCTAGCACTAACACAAGATAAAGGGCTTCATTGCCAAAACCCCAAACTATCCCCTTAAACATATTGTGGAGCATACTATAAGTGTATTTCTCCTCTATGCACCTGAAAACTACAAGAGGTGTGTGACTGAGATCAACTCTCATTTCAGTTAGCTTTTAGCTGTAACATTAATCAGAATGTGGTTGGACCTGATTCCCCAGGAATTCGTCCAAGTGTCGGAGCTCATTGGCGTTGGTAATCTCCCTGTCCAGAGAGGCGTTCCATTGCTCTGAAACACGCGTGGCCTGGCTGATCTTGATGGTGGGGTTCTGGCTCACTGCCCGGCCTCCACTAGCGGGGTCTGGGTGGGAGCGGGATGTTAGAGAGAGAGGCAGGGCTGTGTGGAACGAAGACAGACAGACAAACAGACAGAGACAAAGAAACAAAGAGAGAGACAGACAGAATTGTTGTCAATATGTTCAAGCATCATTATATAAAATATTCACTACTTTACCTTTTCCACATTGTTACAGCCTACATTTAAACACATGTACATTTAGACACTTTCGTTACTGGCCTACACACAATACCCCATAATGTCAAAGTGGAATTAGGTTTTTTATTTTTAACAAATTAATTAAAAATTAAAAGCTGAAAAGTCTTGAGTCAATAAGTATTCAACCCCTTTGTCATGGCAAGTCTAAATAAGTTCAAGAGTAAACATTTGGTTAACAAGTTGCATAATAAGTTTCATGGACTCACTCTGTGTGGAATAATAGTGTTTAACATGATTTATTAATGACAGCCATATCTGTATAAGCTGTAGAATGTACGTTTTGGGGACTTGAGAGCCTTTTACATATATTGTTTTGGCCAGGAAATAAACACTTCACTTGATTCCAAACTAGTTTTTTGGATTTTCATATCACTTTGTTGATAAAACATATTTTTAATTCTCTCTAACGCCAAACTGTGACGCACTACCATAGCAAGAGGCTAGAGCCAGTTTCACAGTCAAAACATGATGATAAAAGGTCCAAACTATGTTGTTATGATAGAGCTTAATCCTACTTGACTAATTATTTACCAGAAAGCAACTTATTTAAGAAACAAATCCATTGGAGAAATACACCTGTATTTTCTCTCTGGGTCTCATGTTCAGGAAGTGACTGACCCTGTATCACCCCCTACATCACTGCCCTCTTCAAGCACCTTCACATGAGTAAGAACACTGCCATTTCCAGGCCAGACAATCTTAGCACAAATACCACCTTATTTCACAGTCCCAGAGAAACTCCCTACCTTGTACAGTATACACTACTAAAGGCACTGACAAGTCATTTGACAGCAACCTAACAGTTACATAGCAACAAGATATGCTGGAGACAAGCTAAATAGGGCAGTAGAGAAGTAAGAGATGTTGTTTCAGATGGAAATGTGCCATATCGGGTATCTAGGATAATCAAGTGATGTCAACATATGAGAGATTCACTTTGAATGACCATGTGACTTGACCAGGAACAAAATGTACACTCGGGTTATTATAGCCTATTGTAGAACTAGGACCCAGAGATTTTCCTGGTCAGGTCACATATTTGTTGTGCCCCAAGGCTGCATCCTGGTGCCTCTAACCTTCTCCTCGATCGCTCAGATCTCCATCGTCAGGAGTATGAGCTTCTTTATGGGAACGTTTCTTCAGGATCTTCCTCAGGAACCCTGAGGATCTACAGCACACATAAACACTCAACACCACACCATCAACACACTCATACAGTAGGAGTCAATACAAAAACACTAATTGTAACATTTGTGGGTTATTGATGTGTATTATGGTTTTTAATGGGTTTGACTGTAAATAGGCACAGGTGAGCAATATATCCAATCCTACTAATATGAACAACATAATTACAAGAGTACCTGTTGTTCGGACTTGACACAGAAATACAATCTGCCATTTGATCATATCTGCCACCATGCAGGAGAATTGGATAAAACATGCTTTGTTTTAGTGATCAGAAGTGCGAGATGTGAATGTTGAATCTTTGTGAATGTCAAGGGGCAGAGGATTTTTGTATGTAAGCCTACAGTAATAAATGTTCTCATCGGTCCAGTCCAACACCACATATTTTCAGGGTTTATAGACCGACTCTGCTCAATGAGTGCCATGGTAACAATCTTTAAACAAAATCAAAATAAAGCCCAATATTTTGATCGTCCAGCCTGATAAAAACATTGGAACAGTAAGGCACAGCACATCCCAAAAAGTGGGGAACAAGTAAATCCGTTCAGAGTAAATTAAGTTAAGGAATTTCCRGAATCTATCCCCTCCAATAACAAACTGCCTCTATAGCTATATATGGGAAACTCTAGCTTGTGCAACGTGCCATATGAAGGAGCTAGACAGTTTGATTACACAAGGAATAGTGTTTTCCCATGGGCTATCTGCCTCAGACCTCCGGGGTGGATGAGATCGTCTAGTGAAGGGTTTTCCTCCACAGTTACATCAGTCTCTTTACATTAACATCACACTCAAGCATCTTCCTAGGTTCCTGTCTTTTTAGCCACCGCACTTCTATATCTGCATTGCTTGCTGTTTGGGGTTTTAGGCCAAGTTTCTGTATAAGCACTTTGTGACAACTGCTGATGTAAAAAGGGCTTTATAAATACATTTGATTGATCATTGGGGTTATCTGGAAGAGACCCTTAGGACATCATCATATGCATTTTAACATCCAAAACCCAAGGCATCAAACCATAATATTGGCCAACTAAGGTTCTATACCGCTAGTTCCAAAACCTATTTATGCCATGATCTACCAAAAACTTTTGGAATGCTCTTATGACTCATCTAAAAACAAAGCCAATATTTTTAGGTCCAACCCAGTCTCTTTCACAACCCAAAACGAATCAGCCGGGACTGCTCTGTCCCCCATCCTGCTGTAAAATATCTAACATTAGTTTCCCTGAAGCAGTGTACCTCTCTGGGGTGGGCGGTAGAGTTTGGACAGTGTCCTGGTGGCCTGAGGTGTCATGGGTCCTCCTCTTCATGCTGCCCGTTGACCAATCCTCTACAGCAGACTGGAGCTGCAAGTACGAACAATAAGATCAATGTGAAGAATCAAACTATACTGTACAATTCTCATCATGTTGAGCAGGTGATTGAAAAAACTGTTTGAGGAGATGAGGCCTTGGTAAAACTTGATAGTTTCATTTGCGACAGGAAAAAGACATGACATTTCCAGCAATCAAGAATGACCCCAACCCAATATTTTTTTATTTTACCTTTATTTAACTAGGCAAGTCAGTTAAGAACAAATTCTTATTTTCAATGACGGCCTAGGAACAGTGGGTTAACTGCCTTGTTCAGGGGCAGAACTACAGATTGTCAGCTCGGGGATTCAATCTTGCATCCTTTCGGTTACTAGTCCAACGCTCTAACCACTAGGCTATCTGCCGCCCCTATATCAACCAATAGACTTCCTTGAGAACCCAACCAACTTCCAATAGACATCCATGAGAACCCAACCTACCCAACTTCCGATAGACCTCCATGAGAACCCAACCTACCCAACTTCCATCAACACCCAACCTGAGGGACAATCACCTCAAAAGTTCCACTACTCATTATCCATTGCACAAATTATGGAAGAGGTTCATATAATTTTATCACCTGAAAAATACACCCATGTTCATTCCCAGCAGCACATTGTTGTTGTTGGTGGTTAAGAGGAAAACTGATTCATTATTGAGTCAAATCCTCAAAATCATTTGTGACCACTTGTTATTTAAATAGCAAATGAATCATTCAATTGGAAAATGAGAGTGGTTGTGTGTTAGCAATCCACAGGAAAGTTATCGCCCAAAAACACTGCCGAATGCAGATGCAAGTCTATAGGCACACAATTACAGTAAGAGCCTTGTAAAATGGTAAACAAGTTACTACTCATTTTTTTTGCTGCCATGGGCATGACATTAAATGTTTTATAAAATGTTGATAAAATAATATTCCTGTGTGAAATAACCCATGAAGAAACAAATTCCAAGGACCACCTCTGATAAAACCCCCAAATCATGACGGTTGACCAGAAAGGGTTTAATTGTGGGGGTTGATCAACCACTCCCAAGCCTATTGATTATGCTCCGCATTACATCTAAAGAAGTGTATGATGAGGTTAAATACTAGGGCAAAAAAGACCTGAAACTGGAGTCCAGAGATTAAGAGCCAAAGGTGTGCTAGGATGCACCAGATTGTCTCTAACGGGCAGGGCTCCGTTTCTCTGTGGTGGCAAGCTCTGCTCTGGCTTTGTGATTATACCTTATCCATGGACTTTGTCCCTTGTGGGCCCAAGCAGGCCCTTGCGCTCAAAGGGAAGCAGGTCCAATATGTCCCATCCTCCATTTCTTAACTTTTCTTAAAAGGCGACGTCTACGAGCTAGTCAACGTTTGTGTTTGGAATGTTTACGGTAACGTGTTCTGACCTATTAGAGCCAGAGAAGTACAATGACACTAAGCTTTCATTCAAATGTCATGAATAAAGAATGTGATATGCTAGCTTCAACCTGTTCAGATCTGATGTGCTGCCCTCGTATTTGATGAAAATAACAGTTCATAAGAAAGGGCAAGGCACACAATGCTGCTGGGACATATGCAGCGCTTACTTTTTTGCTCTTTACTTTAAATCACTGTTTGATCTCGGATTGGAATTCAGCATTTTTACTGGTGTCTTGGTTTTGTCTTCGCCCAACATTTTTCGTTCAGCTTTTCGCTTCGGACGTTTTTATCTCCTCCACCACGCACCTGTTCGGTAAGGTCGAGCGCCTCCTCTTCTACTCAGCCTCCCGACAAAGCATCCCCCAAGTGGGTGTGACACCTACTCCCGTTGCCTGCTGCACTGCTGCTTGGATCCCACCCGGCGATCTGCTCCCCATCTCCCCTGGCCTGTCTCCACCTGTCTGGTACAGATAACCCTGCCACACTCACCCCTCTCTCCCAAGCTTTCGCTTGCCTTCAGCACACACATAGATTTTGGACTGCTCTGAACTTTATGTAGGCCAATTCATTTGTGCTTTACTCAGAAACGCTTTAAAATAAATTAATAAATAGTAGGCCTATACTAATTATCTCAGACTTTTATAGCCTACTGGGCTCAAAGAGCTACTYTCTCACCTTATTTTGTTGGGGCGAGTGACTCTTTGAACTTACAATGGTTGGCTCCAAGCCGTTTTACTTTTTTGTTGTGCTTTGCGCTATTTGCTCAATGACTCCTGTTCACTTTGTTGACTATGAGTTTGCTCATTTACCCGACCGTGAAGACAGACAAAGTTTGTTCCTACACTCGGCCTCCCATCCTACTCTAACCGTCTCCCGCCAGCTTTGTATTCATGCTACCTGATGAAATTGCAGTAAAATATGATCTTGTTGCCATCTGATGCAAATTATAAAGTAATTWAAAAAATTCAACAATGCAGAGCTTGCCCTGTCCTCTCCCGTGCCCTGATTGTATTACTGCTGATGATATCTGGAAATGGTCAGTCTACTATTGCTATTGCCAATTCTGACTTGTGCTCTGATGATTTTTGCTTCACCGATTTCTGCTCTTGTAAAAGCCWGTTTTTTTTGCATGTTAACACTACTAGTTTATTACCTAAAATTGATAAATTGAAAGTGTAGGTTCACAGTTCCAATCCAGATGGTCATTACTGAGACATGGTTAAGAAAGAGTGTTCTGAACATTGATGTTCATTGACCTTTTTCTGAAGACAGATCTTCCAAAGGTGGTGGAGTGGCAATCTTTACCAAGGAACAACTTCAGTTCTCTGTTGTCTCCACCAAGTCTGTCACCAAACAATTTGATTTGCTCCCTAAATCTTTCAGATTATTACCAACCCTACAATGTAGGATTCCAAACACACAGAAAAGGCTACTCTCCTTGACGTTATACTCACAGGTATCAGTCTGGTGTTTTCTGTAATGACCTTATTGATCACTATTTTAAGGCCTGTGTTCGTAATGGCTGCTCAGTTAAATGACCTGTCCTGATTTGTCATAGACGCTTGCTGAGAAACTTTAATGAGAAAGCTTTCCTTCATGACCTGGCCTCTGTAAAGGGGTATAGAATCAGCTTGATCCCCTCTATTGAAGATACTAGGACCTTATTTTTAAAATATATTTTCAGTGGTATTATTAACAAACATGCACACAGAAAATGAGAATTAAAAGCAGGTTCAGCCTCTGGTTTGACCGTGATCTGGCAGACTTACTCCATCTCAAAAAAAAAAATTGGCGGAAGGCTCGGCACACAAATTACTTTAACGATCAGTTCTCGCTCTGTGGGTCTAACCTCAAGAAGTTCTGGAAAACGGTGAAAGACCTGGAGAATAAACCCTCCTCGTCGCAGCTGTCCATGTCCCTTAAATGCGGACAACATTAGGAGAATACAACCACCTAGGTGATTGAAAGATGAACGAGGTCCACACTCCAGTCGGTTGCAGTAATGCACCTTAAAGTTGGTTCCCAACCCAACCACCATATAAAAGCTAGAATTACTAGAAACTAACTAGGTTTCCCCTTTTATCTGTGGATACATTTTTGGACTAGAGACTAGAGGACACACAATTTTACGTGACTCAAAATGGGTCGATATTCTACAAAAGATCCAGCTAAAAAGGGACCTTGTACATTTCAGGCAAAATAACAACCCAATGTTTATATCTCTGGAAAAATTAGCTAGCAACAGCAAGCTAGCTAACTAAATGTCCATGAATGTTTCATGTGTGTTTCGACCAGTCCCCAAATTAATATATTTGGTTCAGAGTTCATTTTGATATTTCAACCTCCATGTCCTGATCACGTCTGGTGTGGCTGGACATGCGCCCGGTGGCAGGTGTAGTCTGCATGTTAAGGTTGWTGATGTGGTTGTTACTGACAAGGAGCATATGGTTGAGCTCTTTAATCACCACTTCATTAAGTCAGGATTCCTATTTGACTAATCCATGTGTCCTTGCCCATCCAAGACTTCCTCATCTTCCAGCCCTTCTAATGCAACTAACCCTGATGCTCTGCCATCTTTTCCCCCTGCCCCGCTACACAGCATCTCCCAGCAGGCGGTCACTGAGTCTGAGGCGCTAAAGGAGCTCCATGAACTTGACCCCAAAAAACAATCTGGGTTAGATGGTTTAGATCCTTTCTTCTTTAAGGTTGCAGCCCTATCATCGCCAAACCTGTCTCTCCTATCTGAGGAGGTTCCCAGTGCTTAGAAGGCAGCAACGATGAGTCCTTTATTTAAAGGGGGAGATCAAGCTGATCCTGAACTGTTGAAGGCCAATTTCCATTTATCAAAAGTGTTGGAAAAATTTGGCAATAATCAACTGACGAGCTTTCTTGATGTCAAAATATCTCGGTCTGGTATGCAATCTGGTTTCAGCTCAGGTTACGGATATGTCACTGCAACCTTAAAGGGCCTCAATGATGTCACCATTGCCCTTAATTCTAAGCAATGTTCTGCAGCTATTTTTGACTTAGCCAAAGCTTTTGATACGTTAGACCAGGTATTCCCAGGGGTACGCGCAATGCCGTCGGCATGTGTGATTCACATAAAAAAAAAAAAGTACWACATTTTTCCCCCTTCACATTTTCAAACAGTCCAGTTATATTTTCCAGCGGGGCTATGCATTTGGGTGAGGTTTTTTTCTTGCCTGAGTAGCTTCGTTTCACTGCCAAAAATATAATTAAACCATCTAGTGTTCAGCGAAATAACACAATATCAAATACAGGTAGCCTAGTCAAATAACTAACATCCAATCACATTAACCGTTACTCTCTCGCGGGAATTCCACTAACGGTCCGTATGTAGCCAAACGTAGCTGCTGCTCATGTTGGTATCTGTACTGATGGCACAAAAACCATGAAAGGGAGACATAGTGGAGTGGTAACTCGCGTGCAGTTGCTCCCGACGCCACTTCGGTACACTGCAACATCCACTGAGAGGCTCTTGCTGCCAAGGGAATGCCTGAAACTTGAAAAATGTTTTGGACACTACAGTGAAAATGGTTAACTTGGTTAAAGCAAGGCCCCTGAACTCTCATGTATTTTCTGCATTATGCAATGATATGGACAGCAACCATGTAATGCTTTTACAACATACAGAAAGAAGTGCGCTGGTTATCAAGGGGCAAAGTATTGACACGTTTTTTTWAATTGAGAAACGAGCTTAAAGTTTTCTTTACTGACCATAATTTTCACTTGTCTGACCGCTTGCATGATGACGAGTTTCTCACATGACTGGCCTATCTGGGTGATGTTTTTTCTCGCCTGAATGATCTGAATCTAGGATTACAGGGACTCTCCGCAACTATATTCAATGTGTGGGACAAAATTGAGGCTATGATTAAGACGTTGGAGCTCTTCCCCGTCATTGTATGATTTTTTTATGTGCAAATGAACTCAGGCTTACGGACAATGTCAAATATGATATAGCGAAGCACCGGAGTAAGTTGGGTGCGCAATTACGCAAACGCAGGTACTTTCCCAAAACGGATGACACAAACAACTTGATTCGTTATCCCTTTCATGCCCTGCCTCCAGTCCATTTTACCGATATCTGAACAAGAGAGCCTCATCGAAATTGCAACGAGTGGTTCTGTGAAAATTTAATCAGAAGCCACTGACAGTGTTCTGGACTGGGCTGCGCTCAGAGTATCCAGCCTTGGCAAATCGCGYTGTTAAGACACTGATGCAACTGAAAACTAAATATAGGCACTGACTGTGTGGAAAATGATTTAAGACACTCTCTCCAATACAACCCAAAATTGCAGAGTTATGTGCATCCTTTCAAGCACACCCTTCTCATTAACCTGTGGTGAGTTATTCACAATTTTCGATGAACAAAGATGGCTAAATAAAGAGCAAAATTATTTATTATTATTTGTGCCCTGGTACTATAAGAGCTCTTTGTGACTTCCCACGAGCCAGTTTGTGAGAAACTCACACTCATTCTTATGTTTAATTAATTTATCGTATAGTGTGTGTGGCAGGCTTACAATGATGGCAAAAAACATTTGAGAGTGTTGACCTTGGTGCTAGAGGGGGTACGCAGCTGGAGGTTGAATGTTTGAAGGGGTACGGGACTATAAAAAGTTTGGAAACCACTGCTTTAGACCGTTCCATTCATGTGGGTTGGTATTGGTGTCTCTGAAGGGTCTAGTTTGCTAACTACCTCTCTCAAAGAGTGCAATGTGTAAAGTCAGAACATCTGCTGTCTCAGCCACTGCCTGTCACCATGGGAGTACMCCAATGCTCGATCCTAGGCTCCGCGATCTTCTCAAATTACATCAACAACACAGCTCAGGCAGTAGGAAGCTCTCTCATCCATTTATATGCAGATGATAGTCTTATACCTCAGCTGGCCCCTCCCCGGATTTTGTGTTAAACGCAGTACAACACAGCTTTCTTAGTCTCCAACAAGATTTCTCTACCCTTAACCTTGTTCTGAACATCTCCAAAACAAAGGTCATGTGGTTCGGTTTGATTACTACCTCTGAGGGTTTAGAGCAGGAGTGGGCAATTCCAGGCCTCGAGGGCCTGATTGGTGTCACCGTTTTGCCCCAGCCAACACCTGACTCCAATAATCACCTAATCATGATCTTCAGTTAAGAATGCAATTTGATTAATCAGCTGTGTTTGCTAGGGATGGAGAAAAAGTGTGACACCAATCAGGCCCTTGAGGACTGGAGTTGCCCACCCCTGGTTTAGAGCTTGAGGTAGTCAACTCATACAAGTACTTGGGAGTATGGCACACTGTCCTTCTCTGAGCACATATCCAAGCTGCAGGCTAAGGTTAAATCTAGACTTGGTTTCCTCTATCGTAATCGCTCCTCTTTCACACCAGCTGCCAAACTAACCCTAATTCAGATGACCATCCTACCCATGCTAGATTACAGAGACATAATTTATAGAACGGCAGTTAAGGTTGCTCTCGAGCGGCTAGGTGTTCGGCCATCAGATATGCCACCAATGCTCCTTATAGGATACATCACTGCACTCTACACTCCTCTGTAAACTGGCCATCTCTGTATACCCGGCACAAGACCCACTGGTTGATGCTTATTTATAAAACCCTGTTAGGTCTCACTCCCCCCTATTTGAGATACCTACTGCAACCCTCATCCTCCACATACACTGAACAAAAATATAAACGCAACATGTAAAGTGTTGGTCCCATCTTTCACGAGATGAAATGAAAGATCCCTGAAATGTTCCATACGCACAAAAAGCTTATTTCTCACATTAATTTGTTTACGTCCCTGTTAGTGAGAATTTCTCCTTTGCCAAGATAATCCATCCACCTGACAGGTGTGGCATATCAACAAGCTAATTAAACAGCATGATCATTACACAGATGCACCTTGTGCTGGGGACAATAAAAGGACTCTAAAATGTGCAGTTTTGTCACAACACAATCCCACAGATGTCTCAAGTTTTGAGGGAGCGTGCAACTGGCATGCTGACTGCAGGAATGTCATCCTGAGCTGTTGCCAGAGAACTGAATGTTAATTTCTCTACTATAGTCCGCCTCCAACGTCGTTTTAGAGGATTTGGCAGTACGTCCAACCGGCCTCACAACCACAGATCATGCGTAACCATGCCAGCCCAGGACCTCCACATCCTGCTTCTTCACCTGCGAGATCCTCCAAGACCAGCCACCTGGACAGCCGATGAAACTGTGGGTTTGCACAAGTGAAGAATTTATGCACAAACAGTCAAACCATCTCAGGTAAGCTCAACTGCGTGCTCGTCGCCCTCATCAGGGTCTTGAGCTTACTGCAGTTTGGTGTCGTAACCGTCTTTAGTGGCTAAATGCTCACCTTCGATGGCCACTGTGCTCTTCACGGATGAATCCCGGTTTCAACTGTACCGGGCAGATGGCACACAGTGTGTATGGCATTGCGTGTGAGAGCAGTTTGCTGATTTCAACGTTGTGAACAGAGTGCCCCTTGGTGGCGGTGGGATTATGGGAAGGGCAGGCATAAGCTACAAACAAAGACAATTGCATTTTATCGATGGCAATTTGACTGCACAGAGATACCGTGATGAGATCCACTGTCGTGCCATTCATCCGCCGCCATCACCTCATGTTTCAGCATGACAATGCATACCCCCTGGAAGCTGAAAATGTCCCAGTTCTTCCATGGCCTGCATACTTACCAGACATGTCACCCATTAAGCATGTTTGTGATGCTCCGGATCAGGATGTACAACAGTGTGTTTCAGTTCCTGCCAATACCCAGCAACTTCGCACAGCCACTGAAGAGTGGGACAACATACCACAGGTCCACAGCCTGATCAACTCTATGTAAAGGAGATATGTCATGCTGTACGAAGCAAATGGTGGTCACACCAGATACTGACTGGTATTCTGATCCACGCCCCTACCAACAGATAAATATCTGTATTCCCAGTCAAATGAAACCCATAGCATTTATTTAAATTGACTGATTTCATTACATGTACTGTAACTCATTAAAATCATTAATTGTTGCATGTTGCGTTTATTTTTGTTCAGTGTGCACACATCCCGGGGTCGCTCCTCTTTTCAGTTCGCTGCAGCTAGCGAATGGAAAGCGCTGCAAAAAAACACTCAAACTGGACAGTTTTATCGCCATCTCTACATTCAAAGACTCAATCATGGACATTCTTACTGACACTTGTGGCTGCTTCGGGTGATGTATTGTTGTCTCTACCTTTTTGCCCTTCGTGCAGTTATCTGTGCCTAACAATGTTTGTACTGTGTTTGTGCTGCTACCATGTTGTGGTGTCTCTTGTCGATGTGTTTTACTTTGCCCCCATAGGAGGCCTTTTGCCTCTTAGTAGGCCATCATTGTAAATAAGAATTTGTTCTTAATTGACTTGCCTAGTTAAATATAAGCAAAATGAAAAAATAAGATTTTTTCCCCAAAGAAATGGTGGTTATAATAGTATAGCAATGTTACCTCTCTGTTGGAAGTGGCACCAGAATTGTCCGAGCCAGGGGACACCGTATCAAGAGAGTTTCCACCACTCCTGGAAATAAACGGAGACAGATGTAAAATTCATAATCATAACTGGGGGAATCCTCTGGTCTTTTCTCATGTTGCAGAGACAATGATATCCTAAAGCAAGTATAACTCATTAATATTACTGTAGATATCACAAGGATATGGAATGTCGTACGGTGAATGATTTTTCCTCCTGTCCTTGCTGTGGTCGTCAGGACTGGTGTACTCTGGTTGTCGTCCATCAGTCTTCTTCCCCTTCCATTTCTCTGCCTTCTCCTTGATGGTGCCCTGTTGGCTGTAGCGAACCAGATTGCCTGGACCCAGGACCTCATTATGGCCGTTCCTGTCATCCATTGGTTCGGGGGGGTTCAGGCGTAAGGTGCTGGGGCGTACAGGTGCAGGGGTGTGGGTGTGGGAGGTGGCTTTGGCTTCTTTCTTCCAGGCTACAAAGGTGTACTGGTCCAGTTCCTTGCTGTCCGCCCGCTCGGCCCGCTCTTTTGGCTTGACCTCGGCTCGGCTGGCTGCCTCCTGACCTTTGATCTTAGGGACAGGCTCCTCCTTGGTGGCTGCCAAGGCGACCCGCTCACTCTCCCGCTGGCTATGCTCCAGGCCCCGCTGGCGCCGCTGTTCTCTCTTCTCCTGGCTCCTGGAGACCTGCGACCTGTGTGCCTCCACAGCAGCCTGAGCCCCATTGTCTTTTTCTGGTGACTGGGGGGCAGCTTCCTCCATGGTCCCCTCCTCCTCCTCAGGCTCCTTGGAGTGGGCTTCCTCCGGTTCCTCCACAGCCTGGCTCTCCTCCTCCAGCTGGGGCCCAGCCTCAGCCTGTGTACCGTTGCCCTCATCAGGSTGGAAGACTGTAGAAGCATCCCCCATGTCCACCTCCTCAGGAGGTGAAGTAGCTGCAGCCTCTACAGCTTCTGCCTCCTCCCTCTGCTTCTCCTTGTCCTGGACAGGCACTTTATCCTCATGTTGGCTCGCATCTAGAGTTCTTTCAGCTGCCACCTGTGCCTCTGGCTCCTCCTGTGTCTCAGGTTCCTTGTTGACACTTTCTGCCTGCCTCAGCCTTGCCTCCTCCCTCGCCCTCCATTCCGCTGCCTCCTGCACTGCCTCTTTCTTTCTCCTAAATGCTTCTTCCTCTGCTTCCATTTCCAGTCGGGCTGCCTCCTCTTCTGCCTCTCTCGCTAGCCTGGCTGCCTCTTCCTCCGCCCTCTTCCTGGCTTCCTCTGCTTCCTCTTCTTTCTTCCTGGCCTCCTCCTCCCTTTTCCTCCTCTCCTCCCGTATTGAATGGCACCTGTTAAGTTCAACATGATTCAGTAGTGGTTCAACATTCATATGACAATGTTAGGCATCTCTGGGAATTTCCAAGCATTTGTATAGCATTTTCTATACAAGGCATAGGTTGTTTCCGAGGTAAGAGATGATGTGCGATGAATATGTTGTTTTTTAAAGGCCCAACGCAGACGCTTTTATCTCAAGTACCTTAGTGTGATTGTTTTCAATTAAAATGGTAAAAAAGAAACAAAAATAGGTTCTTAGCATAGAACAATTTCTCAAGAAGAATTTTGCTAGGACTGTCTGGGAGTGGTCTGAGTGGAAAACTGAAAACTAGCGGTTATTAGCAGAGGTTTGAAACTCTCTTTTTGTCCATTTAACTAATTTACAGCCTGGTGATGGTCATCAGGCAGGCCAAAACTTCATCCCACCAAAACAGGCTGAAATTTCAGGTGGTCTTTTCAAACAGCTCTTACACTAAAAGGGCATTATTATAATTTACACAATTTCACAGTATTATTCTAACCACAGTGTGGAAATGTATATAAAAACACAGAACTCCACTGGGCCTTTAAGGTTAGGAAAATGTGCAATGTATAGTGCCACTTTTTAGGATGTCAATATAAATGAATGTTTGTAATCTTGTCGATCTTTTAATCATTATATGTGTTATTTGTTTTTACCTCGGAGGAACACTTTGGAAACAAGTGTTTTAATTAAAACTTTTAAGTGCTATCCTCTGGGTCCACATTGTACATTTTGTTGTATATGTCTTTAACCCAAATAAATTCAATTCAACTAAGTCAGTGTTTACCGGTAACTCAAAGCATTTCACACTTTATAAATACTACACTAAGCAATGAATGTATTTCAGTGGTGTGGCCTCGTGCTGTACCTCCTCCGTGCGGAGTGTCCTCTGGCCAGAGCCTGGATCTTCATGATGCTGGTATGCCTGCGGAGGTACTCTGACCTCTGTCTGGAGCCCTTCCACACAGCCTGGATCAGCGTGGCTGCCTGACACTGCCGTTCCTTGCGGCGTCTACGCCACGCATGCTGGGAGGGATGAACACGGGCAAGAACAAATTATTACCCTGACATATATTACCAAACAGAACTAATTTATTCCCCATCTGCAGGAATATGATTGTCTCAAAGGATGGATATTGGACAATTTCTATGTATTTCTTTGTAAGAAATAGATATTGAAAATACTAGATTTCTAGGCATTTTGTATGAGGAAAAGTCGCATCTTTGAGCTGACATCTGTACAGGACGGGTTATCACACAGCTTACCTGGAGCAACATGGCCGCCTGTCTCATCTCCAGGAAGTACCTCCTCTCCAGGCGGGCCCTGAACCAGTACTGCAGGAAGATGATCTTACGCATCACGTCCTTGTGTAGCGTGTCCTGCAGCTGCTGACGCTCCAGCTCCTTCAGGTAAACCTGAGGATCGCAATTTAATTCAAGACAATTAAAAGGCAATTAAAATGTATTTCTGTGAGGAAAATGTGGAGGTGAGCTTGTCTTACCTTGGTTTTTCCTATCTGGTAAGTGGTGTGGTCGAGCGCCATCCTCTGGAACAGGGCCGAGATGTCCTCTGGCTTGGAGGCTGTAGCATTCTTGGGCAGCAACACTCGGAATTGCTCAATGAATTCCTACAGGTACACATTTATAATAGCTATTTTGTTTTGACAGACATTGCTCAATAAAAATGTTCCTTCTAACATGCAAGAAATAAAGAATATGTTTCACGGAGGACCGAGTGTCTGCGGGTTTTCGCTCCTCCCTTGTAATTAGTAAGGAACTCTCCTCACCTTGTTGTCTAGGGCTTAATTGAAAGGAAAAATCTAAAACCTGCAGACACTCGGCCCTCCGTGGAATGAGTTTGACAACCTTGATATAAAGCAATTATTTTCATTGGTAAACAATGAATGTCAAGTATCAACAACAGATATTGTTTCAGACATTGCTTCTGGCTGTCTGAGTTATTAAAAGAGGTGCACTGTACTTGGAATGTGTACTTGGCTCCATAGCCAGACCTCCGGATGCGAACCGTCTCTAGCATGCCCGTGTAGTGCAGCTGCTGCAGCACCAGGGTCTCGTTCAGACACATCTCCTTCTGCACACACACAGATACACAGCACATCATTAGAGGGACTCATCATAATCATTTATCATCATCATCTTGGTTGTACATAATAGAAAAAAAGGGGCGTTACCTTCTCAGAGTTGGAGCGAATACAGCGGATGAAGAAGGGTTCTGCTCTGCCCAAAGTCTCCAGCAGTTTAGTCAGAGAGGTCTGTCAATGTAAAAAGGATTTCATATCAATGAGACTAACTTCAATAAAGTCCTGCATCTGCACTGTTTGTTAGTGGCTGTCTGGCTGCTGTATTTGATGGTGAGATCAGCTGACCTGGAACTGAGCACTAATGCTGGGAGTCTTCTTCTTCTTGTTGAGGTGCAGCAGAGACTTGGCGGTGCGGTCGTGGAGGGTCCGACCCACAATGAACTTCAGGGAGCGAGAGTCCAACAGGCTCTAAGGAACAGCATCAACATCACAGAGTTCTAAACGTCTGCAGACACCACCTCAGTGTCGCCGATACTCTCGGATGATTAAAATGTTATATTTTGAAACATTTCTATTAGATAATTTAGTGATCAAGATCTGAGATAATGAAGAAATACGAATAATTTCAGGTGGTCGGAAGTCATATTTACAGGTCATGTGTCAGATTGTATGTATGTATGTAGGAGTGGATGTAGCTGGCGTATGTATGATACTGTAAGTTTACCTTAGGTATGATCTGTTTCTGCTTGGCATTCTTGTTTTTCCTGTGGGAGAGGGAGAGGTTAGTGAGACGGGCTCAGCACAGCGATGTCGCTGAGGAGGTCTAGTGGTGAGCGCGTTGGGGGGTGAGCCGTGTTGTTAGTATGGTGTGTCATTCTCAGTCAGTGAGGCGTGAGGGCTTGCACCTGGAGTATGGGTGGGATGACGGACGGACAGACACACGGATGGGAGAATCCAGCCAAACAATCAGACAGCCTGGATGAGACCCATAGGGCTTATAGGAGTAGGATACCTGTTCCTCCAGCTATCTTGTTTTCATCATATCAGCCTTGGATTTATAGTKGAACAGTTGCTATGTGCCAACTAAATGATTTCAGCCTTGGGTTTATTACAGTGTGTCATTTGTGCGGTCAACACTGCACACACATTTTTCGAGGGAGACTTGTTTCTTCACTGTGTTAAATACTTGTATATCTTATACCCAACAGCCATAGTTCTATATATGTTAAAACAAGCTATGATTTCCAACAAACTTTTGGGTTCTTTTAGACTTCACATTCTTAAACAGTTTAATCTAGAAGCCAATGCATTCATGTGAGTAATGTTTGTTCATGCAGCAGCTGTGCTATTGAGGCCATCATTGTATCCTCAGATTTCATCAAGTCCTCTATCTCCATTATAGCCCATATGGGCAACAGCCTCGCTGCATTACAACATCAGCCTCATGCTAATCAACATCACATTGGAAGCCAGTCTCTATGGGCTTTGCAGTCCACTATCACGAGCAGACTAGTGTTGTTTTCAGCCATCTGCAAATAACTAGGATTCATGTTTTTCCATGAGGTTTCGTCTCAAAACAGCCAATTACCCAGCCTGTGTCTTAAACTGTCTGTCACGTGTTGAGCGTGAGAGATTAGGAATTATGTCTTCTAGCTGAATACATAATTCTGTTTCCAGTTTTGGACTAGGATAAAAAAAATCTTAGTCAAATCAGGTGTTCTAGTACTGGCCTGGAACAAAGATTTGCATCTAAGAGGATGCCTCAGCCCCCAGGAGGACTGAGGTTGAGCACTGTTAAAGCTGGGTTAGACCACGGTAGGCCAAGCTGGGCTGAGCTGAAGGGGCTACAGACTCACTGAAGGAGGTGTCGAGGGAACCGCAGGCGACCCCAGGACTGCAGCAGTTTGCGAGGGTCCTCACCGTCCAGCTGCAAGTCCTTAATGGAGCTGATTATCTGGGCATGCATGTCCCTGAATCAACCCAGCAAGGGCCACAGTGGGTGAGGAGGATGGAGGGTAAGAGACAGTGGGAGGAGACGGGAAGGGGTGTTGGGCATGGGGCATAAGGGGAGGACGGGGGGGGGGGGGGGTAGAAACACTGCTGTCAGGACACCTCAAAAGACAGAAAACACCCCACCACCAAAGAGCCTGCTTCCCAAGAGAAACACACCAACAGACCAGTTAGAGGTCTGAAGTTGAGATCATGTAAAACTGGTGTTTAATGCTGCTTCAGTTCAGACCATCCAGCCATGGCTAAAGCAGAGTGTAGAAAGACAGAGGTTGTGTTCTCTCACACCATACCTGTAAGTAAGTACTGTGAGCATGCATTCCTGAATCAAAGCTTCACTGGTTGATGTATTTTATCCATAATGGTGTTACACTGCTGCGGACTAGGATTGGTCATTGGACTGGTGTTATACTAGTGGTGAATAGGAGAGACTGTTGTTGTTAAGAGGGCATATTGGCCATATATCACAAACCCCTGAGTTACTTTATTGACATTATAAACTGGTTACCAACGTAATTATAGCAATAAAAATACATGTTGTCAAACCTGTGGTATATACGGTCTGATATACCACAGCTGTCAGCCAATCAGCATTCAGGGCTCGAACAACGCAGTTTATAATATCCTACTTACATCTGATCAATAAACCAAAAGGAGGTCCGGCAGGAAGGGCTGGGCCGTAAGTAAAAGGTACCGTAGACAAACTAGCCCAGTCCAAAACCAGCCCCTAAAAGCCCTGACCTCTTCAGTATTTTTAGGTCTGAAAGAACCAGATAGGTGGAAGCACAATGGAGGAGCCTCCCCAAAGCCTAGGTGGAGCTATCCCCATATTGGTTACACCTATCAGATCTATAGAAACACATAAGGGGTACGGCCTAAGGAAGGTGCTAGGGGTGGTGTTTTGCTTACTGCTCAGTTCCTCTCTGGGAATGCTCATATTAGGACAGGGGATTTTGGTCCATTTAGACACTACAATTATGTTATCCTCGAACTTTCTCCAAAGGAAATTGTTTATTACATATCCTCTCTCATCACAACTACTCCAGGACATGAGATGTATAGCACTTTCCCTGACCTGATTCATGTACCAAACTTTACAACTACTATGTATTAGTGTGCACATGTTCTTAATGCTGTACTATCATACACTGCTCAAAAAAATAAAGGGAACACTTAAACAACACAATGTAAATCCAAGTCAATCACACTTCTGTGAAATCAAACTGTCCACTTAGGAAGCAACACTGATTGACAATAAATTTCACATGCTGTTGTGCAAATGGAATAGACAAAAGGTGGAAATTATAGGCAATTAGCAAGACACCCCCAATAAAGGATGGTTTCTGGCAGGTGGTTGACCACAGACCACTTCTCAGTTCCTATGCTTCCTGGCTGATGTTTTGGTCACTTTTGAATGCTGGCGGTGCTTTCACTCTAGTGGTAGCATGAGACGGAGTCTACAACCCACACAAGTGGCTCAGGTAGTGCAGCTCATCCAGGATGGCACATCAATGCGAGCTGTGGCAAGAAGGTCTGCTGTGTCTGTCAGCGTAGTGTCCAGAGCATGGAGGCACTACCAGGAGACAAGCCAGTACATCAGGAGACGTGGAGGAGGCCGTAGGAGGGCAACAACCCAGCAGCAGGACCGCTACCTCCTCCATGTGCTCGCCAGAGGTAGCATGACTGCCATTAGGTACCGAGATGAGATCCTCAGAGCCCTTGTGAGACCATATGCTGACACATGCACATTTGTGGCCTGCTGGAGGTCATTTTGCAGGGCTCTGGCAGTGCTCCTCCTTGCACAAAGGCGGAAGGTACGCGGTCCTGCTGCTGGGTTGTTGCCCTCCTACGGCCTCCTCCACGTCTCCTGATGTACTGGCTTGTCTCCTGGTAGTGCCTCCATGCTCTGGACACTACGCTGACAGACACAGCAAACCTTCTTGCCACAGCTCGCATTGATGTGCCATCCTGGATGAGCTGCACTACCTGAGCCACTTGTGTGGGTTGTAGACTCCGTCTCATGCTACCACTAGAGTGAAAGCACCGCCAGCATTCAAAAGTGACCAAAACATCAGCCAGGAAGCATAGGAACTGAGAAGTGGTCCGTGGTCACCACCTGCAGAATCACTCCTTTATTGGGGGGTGTCTTGCTAATTGCCTATAATTTCCACCTTTTGTCTATTCCATTTGCACAACAGCATGTGAAATGTATTGTCAGTGTTGCTTCCTAAGTGGACAGTTTGATTTCACAGAAGTGTGATTGACTTGGAGTTACATTGTGTTGTTTAAGTGTTCCCTTTATTTTTTTGAGCAGTGTATATTAGTGTGCACAGCCTTGCCAGTTTCCTCCCAGTAATGAGTAAATAATCAGAGCATGCAGCACTAACACCTTCCTGTGTTCTACACTAACCATAATAAACCTGGATGAAGAGGCAGATTACCATGGGCGAGAGAGGGAGAGAAACAGAGAGCGAGAAAGGGGGGGAAATAAAGGAGAGAAATAGAGAGAAAGGAGGAAGAGAATATGAACAAGATGCAGCCTGTCGATGATTAGAAAGGACAATGTTTGCAGTGTTTCGATGTTTCTATTAAGTTTATTTCTGTAGTCTGGCTGCTTTCCTTTCCAAACTAAAGAAATATATGCCTGCTGCAAACCTTCATGAAGTAACCACCCCCCGGGTGCACGTTTTGGTTTTTGCCCTAGCATTTCACAGCTGGCTCAAATAACCAACCCATCATCGAGCTTTGATTATTTGAATCAGCTGTGTAGTGCTATGGCAAAAAACAGCTTGTGAAGATGTCTTTGATGGCCTCTAGGGGGCGCTTGTTGGACTGATCAAAGTAGATAAGTAGATAGGCTTCTATGCTGTCTGTGGAAGGGAGAGAAACGCACTCGGGGTCACCCAGGTGCAAGGGAAACAACACAGAGGCCAGGATGAGATGAAGGAGGATTCTTCAGATATACATATAATTCTATTTCTATGGATTTTACTAAACTGATGTCATACAAGAGACCAGGAAGCACACAAGCCAACTGTTTCAATAGTTTCATTCAGTTCCAATTACTAGAGGCTTAGGGAGAGTTCCATTTGTCTCCCAGTATGGATACACTTCCTGAAGAATCTTGTGATTTTTATGATATTACCGTCTGAGTCTTCTTCATGTCATCCTAGGTGCAGGGACATTGGATAAGCCCACTGTACGGATGCTCACCCTGTCATTTGTCATCTTTGAGACAAACACATTTTTTAAAAGACCTATATAAATACAATTTGATTGATTGACTGATTATCCAATCTTCAACTTGTTCTCCATGAGGAACCCCAATCAGGCAAAGTGATTTAAATTATTCTGGTTAATCCCAATTTTCAATTTTTATAGTATAGATTAATTAGACGACTTGGTCTTGGATCAAGTTAGTAGGGTTGTGGATTTCTGATGGAAGAATAGTCCTTGGGCTTTAGCTCCACGTGTGCACTGGTAGATTGTAACCACTGAATTCCTGCCTATCTGAAGTGTGCCTCAGGGGACAGAGAGACCCATCTGTCAATCACATGACATCACACCCAAAACAACAGTGGCGGAGAGGAAGAAGGCCCGTTTCCCAACCCTCCCATAATATGTCTCAAGATCCACACTAACATACTATCTAGTATACATGGCTAGGGCCAGGAGTTATTGCTGCACGCTTGACCTGACCAGGAAAATAAAACAGGCGGGCCCTATGCATGGCCAATGCATCACTTCTTAAGTGGGATGGAAGTGGGGATATTGGGACAAATGTAGTTTACCTTCTTCCCTGTGTGTCCCTCAGTCAGAGAGCTATGTGGTGGATCTGGGTCTTACCTGTACATTCTCTCTACAGGCGTGTTGGACCTCTGCAGCTCCCCCAAAGGAGTCCTGGAAGTAGGGCGCTGCACACCTAATGAACAAACACAGACAAGCACCCCCACACAGACAGGAACACAGACAAACATAACATTAGATGCCTAAAGGCTCTACGAGGACAGAAGACTGGTCCCCATGACTACTGCTTGTCAAATGAATAAAAATAATCCAGTTGAGTACTTTCAGAGGCCAACTCCCTGTTTAGTATTTCCTTGATTTAATTTAACGAGACACTTTTCTCATCTAGTCAACACAACAAATAGACTGGCAGATTGAGGCTTATGGGAAAAATGGAAATTCAAGGCTACCATGAGCAACTAATTTCTAAGTAGCAGACAGCTGTATCAATACTCTGTCAGCCATACACTGTGCCAGTTGTGTACTCATATATATATATATATATATAATATAGTCATCTTCCCACTTTTCTACAGTGCAAGGTGTATATATTCGACCTGCGTTCTTGGCAGCCCAGTGGCGTCCAGCCTCGTTGAAGGCAGCCATGCCTCTGATGGTGGCTCGCAGGATGCCCCAGCGGAACATGGCCACCGGGTCCATCCCAATCAGCTGACGCACGTAGGCCCGGTCACTGCTCCGCAGCAGAGCCACGATGTCTGGACGCATGTGGTCCGTGTTCTTCTCCCGGAAGTCCTGCCAAGAAGAGTCATAGGAGTGGGTTTGCATGCCGAGGTCGTTTTAGACTATCCACTAAGACGCTGTTTGTAATCAGTCTGACACAGGAGGGGGCCGCCGAGTGGTGCAGTGGTCTAAGGCACTGCATCTCAGTGCAGAGGTGTCCCTACAGTCCCTGGTTCAATTCCAGGCTGTATCACATCCGGCCGCAATTGGCCCAGCGTCATCCGGGTTTGGCTGGGGTAAGCCGTCATGGTAAATAAGACTTTGTTCTTAACTGACTTACCTAGTTAAATAAAGGTTAAATAAAATAAAAATGAATAGTGGAAGCTTTGTCATGAATGAGTAATAACTTTCTGAACAACAATAATAATGCTGTCAATAACAATGAAGAGCTACACAAATACAAGAAACCTCCCTCAACCCCCTAGACATTACAGTTGAAGTCGGAAGTTTACATACACTTAGGTTGGAGTCATTAAAACTCGTTTTTCAACCACTCCACAAATTTCTTGTTAATAAACTATAGTTTTGGCAAGTCGGTTAAGACATCTACTTTGTGCATAACACAAGTAATTTCTCCAACAATTGTTAACAGACAGATTATTTCACTGTATCACAAATCCAGTGGGTCAAAAGTGCACATACACTAAGTTGACTGTGCCTTTAAACAGCTTAGAAAAATCCAGAAAATGATGTCATGGCTTTAGAAGGTTCTAATAGGCTAAAAGACATCATTTGAGTCAATTGGAGGTGTATCTGTGGATGTATTTCAAGGCCTACCGTCAAACTCGGTGCCTCTTTGCTTGACATCATGGGAATATCAAAAGAAATYAGCCAAGACCTCAGAATTGTTTTTGTAGAMCTCCACAAGTCTGGTTCATCCTTGGGAGCAATTTTCAAACGCCTGAAGGTACCACGTTCATCTGTACAAACAATAGTACGCAAGTATAAACACCACGGGACCACTAAGCCGTCATACCGCTCAGGAAGGAGAAGGCTCTGTCTCCTAGAGATGAACGTACTTTGGTGCGAAAAGTGCAAATCAACTCCAGAACAACAGCAAAGGACCTTGTGAAGATGCTGGAGGAAACAGGTACAAAAGTATTTCTATCCACAGTAAAACGAGTCCTATATCGACATAACCTGAAAGGCCGCTCAGCAAGGAAGAAGCCACTGCTCCAAAACCACCATAAAAAAGCCAGACTAGGGTTTGCAACTGCACATGTGGACAAAGATTGTACTTTTTGGAGAAATGTCCTCTGGTCTGATGAAGCAAAAATAGAACTGTTTGGATAAATGACCATCGTTATGTTTGGAGGAAAAAGGGGAGGCTTACAGCCGAAAAACACATCCCAACGTGAGCACGGGGGTGAGCCATCATTTTGGGGGTGCTTTGCTGGCAGGGGGACTAGTGACTTACAAAATAGTTGGCATCATGAGGAAGGACAATTATGTGAGTATATTGACGCAACATCTCAAGACATCGGTCGGAAGTTAAAGCTTGGTCGCAAATGGGTCTTCCAAAATGGACAATGACAAAAAGCATACTTCCAAGTTGTGGCAAAATGGTTTAAGGCAACAAAGTCAAGGTTTGGAGGGGCCATCGAAAGCCTGCCTCAATCTATAGAAAACTGTGGGCAAGAATGAAAAGCTTGTGCGAGCAACGAGGCCTACAAACCTGACGTTTGAACCCAAGATAAACAATTTTAAGGCAATGCTACAAATCTAATTGAGTGTTGTAAACTTCTGACCCACTCTGGAATGTGAGAAAGAAATAAAGCTGAACATAATATTCTCTACTATTATTCACATTTCACATTCTTAAAATAAAGTGGTGATCTAATTCCCTAGACAGGGAATTTTTTACTAGGATTAAATGTCAGGAATTGTGAAAAACAGTTTAAATGTATTTGGCTAAGGTGTTTGTAAACTTCCGACTTCAACTGTACATTACAGTAAACAGGGAACCTGTGACTGTGTTTGGGGGTGGATGTTCATTCATCCCTACCTTGATCTGGTACTTGACCTTCCCAGCGAAGTGTCGGATGACGAAGGCAGGCTCCATGACAGGCGTGGGCACAAAGTACTTCTTCCCTTGGTGCTGCTGCTTGAACTTGGCCAGCAGGGTCTCGTCAGTGGCACGGGGGAAACTGGAGAGCAAGAGGAGGAGAGAAAAAGTGAGTGAAGGGGGAAAGAGAATAAAGTGATAGATTCACCACATTAACTTTTATCTCATCTAACATGTAAATATACTGTCAATCATAGCAAAGTAATGAACACTATCTTTAGGTTGCAGTAATTAAAAAGCAAAACATATGGAATATAAGTGCACCATCTCTTTATTGGAATATATATATTTTTTAAAGACTTGAAGTCCTTACTTGCTCTCCTCGTCCAGTAGGTACAGGAGTCCAGTGGGCTTCTTGCTGATGAGGTGGATGCAGCCCACGTTGTCTGTGTAGTCTATGTTGTGCCAGGTGATGCCCTCCGCCTGGTACTCCTCCTGTAATGGACAAACAGGCTTACAGTTAGGGAAGACATAGGATCCATCAAGGCTGTTATACTGTCCTTATGGAGAGGCACCATAGAAATATAATGACATAGAATCTACACTACATGACCAAAAGTATGTGGACAGCTGCTCATCGAACATCTCATTCAAAATTATGGGAATTAATATGGAGTTGGTACGCCTTTGCTGCTATAACAGCCTATACTCTTCTGGGAAAGCTTTCCACTAGATGTTGGAACATTGCTGCAGGGACTTGCTTCCCTTCAGCCACAAGAGCATTAGTGAGGTCAGGCACTGATGTTGGGAAATTAGTCCCGGCACGCGGTCTGCGTTCCAATTCAACCTAAAGGTGTTCGACGGGGTTGAGGTCAGGGCTCTGTGCAGGCCAGTCAAGTTCTTCCACACCGATCTCAACAAAACATTTCTGTATGGACCTCGCTTTGTGCAYGGGGCATTGTCATGCTGAAACAGGAAAGGGGCYTCCCCAAACGGTTGCCACAAAGTTGGAAGCACATAATCGTCTAGAATGTCATTGTATGCTGTATTGTGAAGATTTCCCTTCAGTGGAACTAATAGACCAAGCCGGAACCATGAAAAACAGCCCCAGACAATTATTCCCCCTCGCACCCGTTCAGTGAGCTTGTGTGGCMAAACACTTTGCGGCTGAGCCGTTGTTGCTCCTAGATGTTTCCACTTCACAATAACAGCACTTACATTTGACCGGGGCAGCTGTAGCAGCGCAGAAATTTGACAAACTGACTTGTTGGAAAGGTGACATCCTATGGCGGTGCCACATTGAAAGTCACTAAGCTCTTCAATAAGGCCATTCTACTGTCAATGTTTGTCTATGGAGAATGCATGGCTGTATGCTTGATTTTATATACCTGTCAGCAACGGGTGTTGCTGAAATAGCCAAATCAACTAATTTGAAGGAGTGTCCACATACACTATATATACACAAAAGCATTTCTATGAGAGGCAGCCAGGGCGAACTCACCTGCTCTAGTTTGAAGATATGCTGGTTGAAGTAATACTGAAGCTGCTCGTTGGCATAGTTGATGCAAAACTGCTCAAAGCTGTTGGTCTCAAAGTCCTCAAAGCCAAATATATCTAAGACCCCTATAGACAAACACTGGCACAGACCAAATCATACAGTAGGTCAGTCAGAAATTTAGATAAATTGTTAATGGCTTCACAATATCACTTGTATCATACTAGAGCTTTGGCAAGGTATTTAAAAACAAAATAGTTTAATAAATGAATTGCTTAATAAGACATTTTTTACTTCAAGTTATTTGTGGGACATTAGGAATTGCCGACATGTCTGTACCGGACGAAACATTGGAGAGGGGAAACTCTCAGCTGCATTCCGATGTGCATGCATGTGTGCGTGTGTTATCGCTCTCTTACCGGGACAGATTCCTCCATGTCTTTCTTGTTGAGCAGTGCGTGATTGATGCGCAGGACAATCCAGTCAAACAGGGCGCTGTACAGAGACTTGGCCATGGAGTCTCTCGCTGTGATGGCCTGAGAGACAGACAAAGAGACAGAGAGCAAGAGAGATTAGGAGCAAATGGGAAGACAGACAGAAGGGAGAAGACAGACCGAAGAAGGGAGAAGAGGGAGAGAGACGGAGAAGACAGACGGACCAGACGGATGGAGAAGACCGACGGACAGAGAAGACTGCCCGACCGCCCGACGGAGAAGACCGCCCGACCGACGGAGAAGACCGAGAAGACAGGCAAACAGGACCAACGGAGAAGACCGACGGAGAAGACAGACGGACAGGACCGACGGAGAAGACCAAAAGACAGAAGACAGATGGACAGGACCGATGGAGAAGACCGACCGACAGACGGAGAAGACCGACCGACAGACGGAGAAGACCGACCGACAGACGGACAGGACCGACGGAGAAGACCGAAAGACAGACGGAGAAGACAGACGGACAGGACCGACGGAGAAGACTGAATGACAGACAGAGAAGACCGAATGACAGACAGAGAAGACAGACGGACAGGACCGATGGAGAAGACCGACCGACGGAGAAGACTGACAGGACCGACGGAGAAGACCGACAGGACCAACGGAGAAGACAGACGGACAGGACAGAGAAGACCGACGGAGAAGACTGACGGACAGGACAGAGAAGACCGATGGACAAGACAGACAAGACCGACGGAGAAGACCGACGGACTGGATGGACCGACGGAGAAGACCGACAGAGAAGACCGACGGACAAGACCGACGGACAAGACCGACGGACAAGACCGACGGACAAGACCGACGGACAAGACCGACGGACAAGACCGACGGAGAAGACCGACGGAGAAGACCGACGGAGAAGACCGACGGAGAAGACCGACGGAGAAGACCGACGGAGAAGACCGACGGAGAAGACCGACGGACAGATGGAGAAGACCAACGGAGAAGACAGGGAAATATTAGAGACCGACACGTAACACACAACTAGCCGGGGGAATAAACCAATCAAGATAATGATAGGCCTTAAAGACTGGTGGTTGGTTGCCTACCTCACTGTGGCTGTAGGGCAGAATCAGCTTGTCATTGACTGTCACCGTTTTCCTCTTCGTCAGCGCCTCCACCAGCAACTCCTCTTTCACCTGGGAGATCACACACACACAATTCTCAAGACTTTCAACATTATCGGGGACGGACAAAATATACATTGATTTAGTGGAGAGTAGGCTTCCTGTATAATCATTAGGGAAGAACCATCTTCACTGGACAATAATAGAATATATTCACTGTTTGGGATGTTAGTCATGATGAAACCTATACCTAGCCACATGTTTAGGTTATTACAATGCTTTCAACCTCAAATAACCTAATTAGATCACTAACAATCCTAGGCCTGTTTTTCTCAAAGTGTTTCAGAGTAGGAGTGCTGATCTAGGATCACTTTTTTTGGACCTGATCGTAGATCAGCATTCCTACCCTGACTGAGATGCTTTGTGAATGCAGGCCCTGATTCAGCTCATCATAAAGACCTTCATTAGCTTAAGTGTTAGTACACGGTCGGGACAAAAGAAATTGGTCCCTCCAGGACCCAGAGTAAAGACTAATGGTTGATTGGGGTGTAGACTACAACAGCAGACCAGACATTATTACCTTGAGCAGGTCTGAGAGGGTAGCCAGTACCTCCGGGGGTCCCACGTCCAGCCCCTCGTCTCGGCCTGTAGATTTCCTCCTGTACGTCACGTTGCCCAGGTACAAGATGGCCGACAGCACAGAGAAGATCCTACAGCGGACAGACAAGGGATACAATCATCCTACCATAGAATCAAAATGAATAGAACAAACATTATTTTCCATTGTTTCACATCACTGCCAACTACTGTGACTACTGCCCCAGAGGAAAGGGTTTAATGGCAGTGCTTGCAGAGGATCCAAGCGATACAAACTGACTACAGTATGCAAATATATGTATGACCTACTGTATTTGACAAACGTATAGGCATCCATTTAAGGGATCGAATGGTGTGTAAGGGATAGACGTTAACTCAGTGGTGTAGATTCACGGCCCATGACCAGGGCATGTTCACTCACTGTTTCTTAGTAGCAGACAGGAAGCCGACCATCTCCATGGCCTGCTGAAGCCTCTCAAAGTCATGGCACAGGTCTTCCTCATCTTCTATCTTAAAATATTGCTGCAGAGGGAGACGTGCAGCGAGAGAGAGAGAGAGAGAGAGAGAGAGAGCGAGAAATAGCACTGAATCCAACGGGGAATGTTACCTTGAGCCAGTTCAAATACAGAGATTATTAAGACACACACAACCCATGAATAGAATGAGAGTCAGGGTACAAGGGAATGTACACTAAATGAATGTAGTCAAGGGCATCTGCTAAAAGAAGATAATGAAGGTAAAGTACACAAGAGAACACAGCAGAATATCTGTCAAGGGCACCTAAGGGACTAGCTAATGGGGATGTGGTTCATTCTTGCAGGGGGAGTGTACAGTAAGTGTGTGTGTGTGTGTGTGTGTGTACAGTACCTGCTTGAGGTAGAGGTAATCTTCAGGCTGCAGCAGTTTGAACTCCTTGCGCTCCTCCTCTGACGCTCCCACCAGTAGATAGTAAAACACATGGTAGTTCCTAAAGGGACACAGAACAATGTAACGGTGTGTTTGGTTAGTGGATACAGTGTGATTTTTGCATGTGTTAATTGTTTGTTTTTGTTATAAGGTTATGTATTTTTAGCTGGCAAGAATAAATCATACATTAATTTAAAAAGGCGATTTTTGGTTTTAAATGTTGGAATACAGACCATCAAAAGTCAACACTGTGGCAGTATTAGTTATCCTAACCCAACATTGACTATGTAAATAACGTGCCAGTTTAGTAATGTGCGTGAATGCTGCTGTCAGTTTTTCCAGCCTTGCTATCAGACGGCCGGTCAGCTTGCATTGTTGCAAAACCACACAGGCGGTATGAGTTTCCATGTTTACTTCTGAGAATCTCGCTGACATCACAGGCAGACATGATGAAAACAGAAGCTAATTTCAACAGACAAGTTGGTATAACAACAGGACTAGTCCATTATCATATAATACTAGAACTCTGACACATACCTAGTGAGTAATAACATGAAGAATAGGGTTAATGATATGTACAGGCTATGCCAACCCCACCCAGGGCATTTGAAGTAGAAACAGTAGGACTACAGTGCTTTTAAATAAATTGTCAATTAAATATGTATTCATCAAAAAAATAAGTGTCATCTCCCATATTGATCACAACTCTTTGGCACATATTCAGGCTGGGTAAAAAGTTAGTTCTGAGAGTCACTCTTGGAAATGGTCTCTTTCTGACTATCAAAAGGCACCAGGGGGAAGCTCTCTCTGTTTCTACAAAGGGCCTCCACAGGTCATTGAGGGTCAAAGGTAACCCCTGCTGTTGCCCTTTACCTCTCGTTATTCTCTCTGGAGACCAGACGAGACTTCTCCAGGAGATACTTCTCCACGATGGCTCTGAGAACGAGAGAGAGAACGAGAATGAGAGAACGAGAGAGAACATAAATCAAGTGACACTGAAGTTAGTTTGGTCCTTTCACTTGGCTGTGAAGTGTGTCTGGTGAGGGTCTCGTGTGTGTGTGTGTGTGTGTGTGTGTGTGTGTGTATATATATAAGTGAAAGTGGGGTAGTAGTGACTGAGGAGGAGGGGAATCATGAGCAGATGGTCGGTGGAACAATAAACAGTTGAACTAAGAGTCCAGATATGGACGGCCTCAGTCTGATGTACACAGTGACATGGTCATATTAATGTGCAACAGCCACTACGATCAACAGTTTAAACAGAGACAATTGCATTTTTACGTAGGCATGTCTTTAACAAAAACAACATTTAAGCTAATCTTTCCTTTTGTTGAAACTCTAAGAATAGAGGGCCGATGGTTGTTGTGTGTATTTTAACACCGGAAGCTCAGGCAGGGAGGGAGACCAGTGGCCTTTGCTGAGAATGGAAACTTCACTACCCGGCCCTTTGCGTCTCTATAGAGAGCTGATCTAACAGAAAGCAAAGCAGAGCCAGGCAGGGAATACTGGAGTCCATCCACACGTCACACCCAGAGACACACACACACACAGAGAGACACAGAGAGAAACATATACAACCACATACATTTTAGTCATTTAGCAGACGCCCTGATCCAGAGTGACTTAAAGGAGAAATTAGGGTTAAGTGCCTTGCTCAAGGTCACAGASAGATGTTTCACCTAGTCGGCTCGGGGATTCGAACCAGTGACCTTTCGGTTACTGGCCCAATGCTCCTGCCACACGAAGAGAGAGACCGGTACACAAATAGGAGGAGGATGTAACTTTATCGCTAGTCTAGTCTTAAAGGATCCATGTCACAGGTATCCCCATGCTATTCTGTTACATTGAGAAAGCCCATCTCCCATCCCAGTGAGACCCTGTAACCAGCCAGGCAGAGTGTAATGTAGTGAATGAAAACACCCTGCCAGTGCAGTGCTGAGCGTGTCCCAGGGCTTCCCTTAGTAATCTCCTCTATAGAGCAGCCTTGGCTGCTCCACTCTTGGCTGCTCCACAGCAAGCCTTTGTACAGCAGAATGTCAGCACTGTCCTGCTGTAATCAATGGCTTCTGACAGACAGACACTCTGCTACAAGCATAACAAGCTCAACCATCACTAGTACAACTCATCCACTGAAGTCTCAACACCAACTTAACAGTTCATATTCATTTACTTTCTCCCCTCTCAAGCTAAGCAATTCAATATAAAACGATGAGTCCCTGTTTTAAGACCTTCTAATCAGGTTGGGAATAATTGTCCTTGTCTGTATAGTAGAGTAAGCTCATGTCGAACAGAGGCCAAAGTGTCACTCATAGGGTTGCAAAGGGTCGGAAACTTTCCGGGAAATTTCCCAAATTTTCCCATGCTTAAATTCATCAAAAAAGTTAGTTAGCTTATAATAGTGAACCTTTTTTGTGGGATACATGTAAGGCAATTACTTCTAGGTCTTGTGGCATATTTTGGTTAAACTATCCCATAGTCAATGGAATTGCAACCCTCTGCATGCACAGTGCACTCTTCCATCACATGTACAGCTGATTCTCAAGATCTTGCACACTAATGAGATGCTATTGAGCCCACACTACTACACTGTCTGAGCCAAGGACTACATGCTTTCTGGTAAGTTTTGATTACAATACTGGGTGGGGTGAATATATTTTCTGTGACATACATTATTTTTTGTTAACTAGTAAATAGTAGCCTACAGCAAAGTGTGTTTAAATAATTTCTAACTTGGTAACAATTTCTGCTAGTAAGTTTTTGCTACCATGTGGGTTTTAGCTTGCTTGAGCCTGCTAACTGAGGAGTGTTAATTCACCTGTTTCCATACATGTTTAATTTTAAAACATTTATCTTACAAAGGAGTTGTTCAATCTAACTAATTAACTATTTATCTGTACATGGAATTGTACTTGTTAGTATTTTTTACAMATTTTTTCTAATCTTTACAGTAAAATGCCACGGGCACTATCTGATGTGTGGAGACATTTCACTGCAGCTAATGTAGAAGGAAAAGCTGTGTACATTTKCAAATACTGTGCCAAATCATATGTGAAGAATGCAACAAAGATGCAGAATCATCTGGGCAGGTGCATAAAGTTCCCTCAGCGTTTACAACAAGCAACYTGACAAAAGTCCATCATCATTTTCACCTCGAATAGAGGTAATCAGACACCTTATCGATAGCGACAGCTCATGGTCCTCCTGGAATCAGAAGCTTTTTTTGACTCAATGGAGGAACGTAGTCAGAGAAATGCTGATGAATGTCTTGCCCGAACTGTGTATGCAACTGGTTCATCTCTGATGCTCACAGGCAATGTGTATTGGAAGAGATTTCTGAATGTTCTTCGCCCAGCATATACCCCTCCAACCAGACATGCTTTATCTACTCATTTCCTGGATGCAGAGTTCAAGTGAAGGTCAAGCAAATCATAGAGAAAGCAGACTGTATTGCAATCATCTCTGATGGGTGGTCAAATGTTTGTGGGCAAGGAATAATTAACTACATCATCTCCACCCCTCAACCAGAATTCTACAATAGCACAGACACAAGGGACACACACACTGGTCTCTTTATTGCAGATGAGCTGAAGGCAGTCATCAATGACCTTGGACCACAGAAGGTATTTGCACTGGTGACAGACAATGCTGTGAACATGAAGGCTGCTTGGTCTAAAGTGCAGGAGTCCTACCCTCACATCACACCCATTGGCTGTGCTGCTCATGGATTGAATCTGCTCCTCAATGATATCATGGCACTGAAAACAATGGATACACTCAACAAGAGACCCAAGGAAATGGTTAGGTATGTGAAGTACCAAGTTATAGCAGCAATCTACCTCACCAAGCAAAGTGAGAAGAATAAGAGCACCACATTGAAGCTTCCCCGTGGTGCTGTCAATGTTTGACAGTCTCCTGGAGGGGAAGGGGTATTTCCAAGGAATGGTCATATCACAGTCTCCCGATATAGACAGCCCCATCAAGAGGATCCTCCTGGATGATGTATTTTGGGAGAGAGTGGTAAAGCAGCCTGAAACCTACAGCAGTAGACATTGCACGGCTTGAGGGAGACAATGTCATCCTGTCTGATGTTCAGACTCTTTGCAGATGTGAGAGTAGAAATCCGTACTGCCCTGCCMACTTCACTGTCCGTTCCGTTCATTTCCGTTAATTCCCATATATTCCTGTTAATTCCCACCTCTGAATATTCCCCAAAATGTGCAACCCTAGTCACTCATGTTTCATTTAAGTGATAATGCCCGAGAAGCCAGTGTTTGAAGGATATATTGGCACGGGTGTTCTTTTCAGGCCGCCAAACTGTGCCAATATATCCACCAAACAACGGCTTCGAGGGCATTATCACTTTCATACAACGTGTTACCAACATATCCAAATAATGATTAACATATTTTCATTATTCATAAAAATTCTAGGGTTGCATCCAAGCCGGCTGGTCATTTGTTCTATTGGTTCGGTTGCCAGAGACGCGACCGGGTCGTTCAGTCTTTTTGTTCTGTATCTATGGACATCGTTCGCTCCAAATGTTCCATTGCCATACTGGCTGGCAACATTCTTATTCCTTGCTTGCTAGCTAGCCAACTACGACTAACTTAGTCACGTCAAACAGTGCAGACAGAATAACAGTAGATGCATTTGTTTAATCCGTTTTCTAATGACATTTATTTGGATACATCCATAACAATGAGCTAATGAGGTGCGGTTTCGCCTGGCATAGAAAATGTGCTCAATCGTCAGGACACTAGTGTTCAGAGGAGCTAGCCAACAAAACAGCTAACAATCACTTCAAACGGAATCTGTAAAGACTGCAAACTAGCTGCACTTCGTTTCACCTTTTTTTTAATTGACATTTCTTTGTATATATTCATAAAAATTATGCCAGCTGATTCATGATTTCGACTGACTGAGAAACGCTGCCTGCCTCTCCTGTCCCGACCCCTACATTTTCATTACTATTGGACAGTTGGAGATCGAATTTTAATATTAAAACAATGTTGCAAATGTCGGACAGACAGCAAGGTTTATACAAATCTCCGTTGTGGAAAACTAAATGTTTGTCTAAGAGAAAATGTGAGATAATGTCTAGATGCTTTTTATAGTGGAGATCAAGTTTACAACTTCCCTGCCTGGGCTGATGAGACAGTGGATTGCGCAGTCAGATGGAACAGAGTAAATAGGCATTTTAACGTCATAGATTTAGCAGGTGGTAACTTGTGGAATAGACACCGGCGAGAATGCGCTTTTAACCAATCAGCATTCAGGATTAGATCCACCCATTTAATAATTTGATATTGGCGCTTTGTAAACTTTACGATAAGCGCTCCCTTCCTCTGTTAGACAGGAAATGACAGAGCATGTGATGCAGGCAGTAACCAGAGAAACTGCAGGCAGAGAGAGGAAGGAGGCTGTGCTATAACGTGGTTAGGGCTTCAGGCCTCAGAGGTATCACAACAGAAACAAACACACTACAGTGCTTCTCACTAGCCATATATGGTATGATGGAAGTAACAGCGGCTGTGTCTGCAGTGACAGCGGCTGTGTCTGCAGTGACAGCGGCTGTGTCTGCAGTGACAGCGGCTGTGTCTGCAGTGACAGCGGCTGTGTCTGCAGTGACAGCGGCTGTGTCTGCAGTGACAGCGGCTGTGTCTGCAGTGACAGCGGCTGTGTCTGCAGTAACAGCGGCTCAGGAACATCCACCAGGGATGGAGTGTGTGTTTACAGGGTAAGTCGGACAGGAGGATTGAGTGTTATCACAACACACAGTGTGGGCCAGCGGTCAGTACTCACCCTCTCACCACCCCACTCTCCAGGTAGTTGACCTGGATGAACTTCCCAAAGCGGCTGGAGTTGTTGTTGTGAGCCGTCTTGGCATTCCCAAATGCCTAGTAAAGAGGAGGGGGGAGAGATTACCTTCACTGTGTGAACCATAAAGTGATTATACAGTTAAGAAATGGGAATAACTACACTTGTGCTAATACTGGAGCTGTTCTCAACAACACCACAGTCCAGAAGTTAACACTAGATGAAAACAGCACCCTTCTTTCTCTCCCTGCCTCAATCACCCCCCTCTTTCCCTCATTGCTTCCTCCTTTCTACTCTCTTGCAGAAGTCCAGGGGGTGACACTAGGCCAGTGTGATTGATGGGGGGCATGTGTTAGGTTCCAGAGAACTAGTCTCCCTCAGGCTACAGTCTTCCCCAGCCAGGGGCACACACCCAGCCCTGCCACCAGTCTGAATGGATAGCCCTGTTCTCTACTACACACACACACACACACACACACACACACACACACACACACACACACACACACACACACACACACACACACACACACACACACACACACACACACACCACACACCACACACACACACCACACACACACACACAACACACACACACACACACACACACACACACCACACACACACACACACACACACAACACACACAGGCAGCCACAGGGGAAGTTGACTCTATATATTTTAAATAGGAGCCACATCCTACGAGGAGCAAGTTGCAGTCACAATTTGATACATTTGTGGTTGAGCTGATTTAAGGGGACGGGGGCCTCACAGAGGGGGTCTGATTAAGATTCCTTACAGTGAACTGTTAACCAACAACTTACGCTCCAGGATGAGTGCTGCTTGAAGAATTGTAAACTGAATACATTTTTGAGGTCTCAGAAAAAAGGTTAAACTTGATAAAAATAACTTCAAAATGCGAGGTAAATGTACGAGTGAGAGACCGGAGTTGACTGAGGAGAAGACCGAAAAGCCTGGCTGAAACGGCATCATCCGTGGATGAAATATGTGGTTTAACATGGACCTGCTGTAACATTTAGACTCCTCCTTTCCAGAGCTGGGGCTCACCTCAGGAGAATGTGTACATGCTAGTGTGTGTGTGCGAGTTGTTTACTGGGGGGGTGATAACATTGACTCTGGGCCAGGATAAGACACTGTCAGCTGGCATTGACTGCCCAGTGTTGTCAAACGGTTGTCCCAGGGTAATGGCTAGCAGACCCTGGGAACATTCCCCTGCGCTCGGCCTCTCTGCCATGGAGGAAATGCTAAACGTGTCACAGGCTCACAGCATCATTCATATTGAAACATAGCGCCCTGCAGCCTTTGTGATTGGTTGCTAACCATAACCCTTCCTGATTGGTTGCGAGGCACATCAGGTATGAGGAAGTGGCTTAACGTCTTGGCTAACCAAGCAGAGTCTATGGAATTGAGTCTGCATAGTGAAATAAAGGCTGTGTGTGTGTGAGTGCGTGCCTACATTTCATCATGACGTCTTTGCCTATCTTGACTGGCTCCTTTCTCTAGTGTTCCCTGGCAGCCAACTGTATATTTCCAAGGGCCCAGATCCCCATTCAGTCCCTCAGTTTGCTGCCTAAATGTTACTGCACAGACAGGCACCTCAGTAGAAAGACCTTTGGTTTATATTACAGCCATTTGTTTTACAGTTTCACTGACAGGCTCTGACACCTATTAAATCACTTGGATACATGCACAATATATTCATTGGAAATGCATCGTAAGGAACAAATCAGGCACTATCTGTATACACTGTAACTGGAACACAACAACAAACAATGGTACTTACAAGAATACGGGCAAAACACCAGTGGTACTAAATAACAAGGCAATTCTGATTAGAGGCAGTGGCTTTCATGTAGGTCAGAGATGCTATGGAACATTCACATGATAGTTAAATAAAGGTTAAAAAATAAAAAATGAAATTCATTGCCAAAATCCCGAAGTATCCCTTTAAAAAAAAAAAAAATCAGAGCTGGTCATGGGTGCACCTCAGCCACGCTCAAGGTCCTAAACGATATCTTAACCGCCATCGATAAGAAACAATACTGTGCAGCCGTATTCATTGACCTGGCCAACGCTTTCGACTCTGTCAATCACCACATCCTCATCGGCAGACTCGATAGCCTTGGTTTCTCAAATGATTGCCTCGCCTGGTTCACCAACTACTTCTCTGATAGAGTTCAGTGTGTCAAATCGGAGGGCCTGTTGTCCGGGCCTCTGGCAGTCTCTATGGGGGTGCCACAGGGTTAAATTCTTGGGCCGACTCTCTTCTCTGTATACATCAATGATGTCACTCTTGCTGCTGGTGAGTCTCTGATCCACCTCTACGCAGACGACACCATTCTGTAAACTTCTGGCCCTTCTTTGTACACTGTTAACATAAAAATTCWGCCTCCTAGCGTCAAGAAGTTTGGAAAAATAACGTTCCCAATGTAAAGGGCCTATTTCTCAGGCCCAGATGCTAGAATATGCATATAATTGACAGATTAGGATAGAAAACTCTAAAGTTTCCAAAACGGTCAAAATATTGTCTGTGAGTATAACAAAACTGATTTTGCAGGCGAAAACCTGAGGAAATCCAAAACGGAAGTGCCTCTTATTTAGAAAAATCCCGGTTCCATTGCCTGCCTATCCTCCATTTAAAGGGATATCAACCAGATTCCTTTTCCAATGGCTTCCACAGGTTGTGAACAGGCTTTAGACAAAGTTTCAAGTTATTCTGAAAAATGAGCGAGATTTATCAAATCGCGTCAGTGGATAGCCAGGTGTCCTTTGATTAGTTCTTGTACGCGAAAGTGGTAGCTCAACATTTTCTTTCTCTATTGTATTGAATAGTTTACCGTCCGGTTTAAATATGATAAATTATTTAATGTTAAAAACAACCTGAGGTTGATTATAAAAAAGTTTGACATGTTTCTACGAACTTTACGGATACTATTTGGAATATGTGTCTGTCCTTCATGCCTGAGCCTGTGGATTTCTGAACATAACACGCCAAACAAATGGAGTTTTTTTGATATAAAAATAATCTTTATCGAACAAAAGGAACATTTATTGTGTAACTGGGAGTGCAAACATCCAAAGATCATCAAAGGTAAGCGATTCATTTTATTGCTTTTCTGACTTTCRTGACCAACCTACATTGCTGCTAGGTGTTTGTAATGTTTTGTCTAATGATCGATAAACTCACAAACGCTTGGATTGCTTTCGCTGTAAAGCATATTTTCAAAATCTGACACGACAGGTGGATTAACAACAAGCGAAGCTGTGTTTTGCTATATTGCACTTGTGATTTCATGAAATTAAATAGTTTTAGTAATTTTGGGGGGAATTTGGCGCTCTGCAAATCAGCGGTTGTTGATGAAAATGATCCCGCTAAAGGGATCCGTGCGCCAAGTTAACAACCCTCCAGACGAGCCTCAATGCCATACAACTCTCCTTCCGTGGCCTCCAACTGCTCTTAAATACAAGTAAAACTAAATGCATGCTCTTCAGCCGATCGCTGCCTGCACCTGCCCGCCCATCCAGCATCACTACTCTGGACGGTTCTGACTTAGAATATGTGGACAACTACAAATACCTAGGTGTCTGGTTAGACTGTAAACTCTCCTTCCAGACTCACATCAAACATCTCCAATCCAAAGTTAAATCTAGAATTGGCTTCCTATTCGCAACAAAGCATCCTTCACTCATGCTGCCAAACATACCCTCGTAAAACTGACCATCCTACTGTTATGAATTTTATGAATAATGACTAAATGAAGTATACATTTAACGGAGAACTATAACTAACAGAATTCTACCCTGTCTCTGTATAATGATAAATAATGTTTGTCCATAAGAAAGAGGGACTGTTAGCAGGCAAGGAACTGTGGCAGACAACTTGTGACCACTGTGGAACTGATAACAGGGTTTCTCCCACCCAGGGAGGGGAGAAACCTTGGGCTTGTAGTAGATTGTATAACAGGTGGCAGGCAATGTATGAGTAGGAGAAGACTTGTGAACTATATGTCATTGTCTTAGAGGGACAGTTATGACGAAATGAGAGGTATATAACCAATGTACATGTAAGGATGGGCAGAGCTCTCGTAAATAAACATTCTGACTATTGTAGACTGGCCTCTGTCTTGTTTCATTTCAACAAGAACCTTACAAATTCTTAGTAACAGACCGAGTAGTTTAATTGAAGTTCAGTTTATGAAGATTGAGAACATAATTCTTAACACTACCGATCCTGGACTTTGGCGATGTCATTTACAAAATAGCCTCCAATACCCTACTCAATAAATTGGATGCAGTCTATCACAGTGCCATCCGTTTTGTCACCAAAGCCCCATATTACTACCAACCACTGCGACCGTTACGCTCTCGTTGGCTGGCCCTCGCTTCATACTCGTCGCCAAACCCACTGTCTCCAGTCATCTACAAGACCCTGCTAGGTAAAGTCCCCCCCTTATCTCAGCTCGCTGGTCACCATAGCAGCACGCGTTCCAGCAGGTATATCTCTGGTCACCCCCAAAGCCAATTCCTCCTTTGGCCGCTCTCCTTCCAGTTCTCTGCTGCCAATGACTGGAACGAACTACAAAAATCTCTGAAACTGGAAAACACATCTCCCTCACTAGCTTTAAGCACCAGCTGTCAGAGCAGCTCATAAGATTACTGCACCTGTACATAGCCCATCTATAATTTAGCCCAAACAACTACCTCTTCCCCTACTGTATTTATTTATTTAGCTCCTTTGCACCCCATTATTTATATTTCTACTTTACACATTCTTCCACTGCAAATCTACCATTCCAGTGTTTTATATGCTATATTGTATTTACTTCACCACCATGGCCTTTTTTTGCCTTTACCTCCCTTCTCACCTCATTTGCTCACATTGTATATAGACGTATTTTTCTACTGTATGTTTGTTTTACTCCATGTGTAACTCTGTGTTGTTGTATGTGTCGAACTGCTTTGCTTAATCTTGGCCAGGTCGCAATTGTAAATGAGAACTTAGTCTCAACTTGCCTACCTGGTTAAATAAAGGTGAAATAAAAATACATTTAAAAAAATCCCATCTTAACCCTGGGCTTTCTGYTGGGTAGGCACATTAGCCAATCAATCAATAAACCAACCAATTTGTATTATCCAAAAAGATGTCACATATACTACTAGGCTATTGAAAAAATTAAATGCGCAACCTTCATGCACAGAGAGAGTAAAGATAATGGCGTTGATCTGATAGCCTAAGCTAATAATACTGGAGTACCATGAGAACAGTGTTGGCAGCATACTGTTAAGACTTGACTGGACGATCTAGAGATGGCGTGTACTGATAATCACCCTGTGGGTCTTAGTAAAGTAAACCTTCAGTCTACTACTCTACTGCGACAAAAGAATGATGAAACGTCCTACTACCGTTGTAATGTTCAAGTCTTAGCCCTGCAGTTTGAGAATATGACACCTGAATCAAAGAAAAGCAGTCGTAAAACATATCTTCCTGTATCAGGCTTTTTTTGTAAGAGGGACCTCCTGAAAACAGCCCTTCAAAGCACGACGGAAAAACACAGGAGAACTGCAAAGAAACCTGTACAACCAGTAGTGTTTGGAAATTATGGCAGACCCCATGTAGTCGACTGGTCAACCGACATCTCTAGTCGAGCAGTAGCAAAAATATATAATGTTTATAGTGTACTGTCTGAGTGGACTAATCCATTGTGGAGGCCGTGTGGATGGGACAGTCCATCACTCTAAGACAAGTGCTACTGAAATTGAATATGTTATATTACATAAGAACAATGGTGCAACACTAATAAAAATAATATTACCTTATAACAAATGTGATTCCTCCTGCATTGGATAGCGGTCACTGTCCACAGTTCTGAATCACATCAGTTGAATTGCCGCCTTTTCCAAGACCATGTTGCTATGTGCATAATAGCAAAGTTAACCAGCATATTGATGTTGAGAGCAATGCAGTGGAGGCAGCAGTGGAGTTCAGAGACGAGAAAACCGCCCTTGCCTTAAATGTCTAAGAAAAGTGAGGAGAGGCAGCCCCAATTTCATTAGGTCTATTATCAATAGCATAACTTTTAAAATGGGCCTGGCTTTATAAATCATCCATATACACTGCATTCGGAAAGTACTCAGACCCCTTGACTTTTCCCACATTTTGTTACGTTACAGCCTTACACTAAAATTGAATTTAATTGTTTGTTTCCTCAATCTACACACAATAATCAATATTGACAAAGCAAAACATGTTTAGAAATTTTTGCAAATGTTTATAATAAAAAACCCTGAAATAACACATTTACATAAGTATTCAGACCCTTTACTCAGGACTTTGTTGAAGCACCTTTGACAGCGACTACAGCCCCGAGTCTTCTTGGGTATGACACTACAAGCTTGGCACACCTGTATTTGGGGAGTTTCTCATTCTTCTCAGCAGATCCTCAAGCTCTGTCAGGTTGGATGGGGAGCGCCGCTAAGTATTTTCAGGTCTCTCCAGAGATGTTTGATCGGGTTCAAGTCCGGCCTCTGGCTGAGCCACTCAAGGACATTGAGACTTGTCCTGAAGCCACTCCTGCGTTGTCTTGGCTGTGTGCTTAGGGTCGCTGTCCTGTTGGAAGGTGAACCTTTGCCCCAGTCTGCGGTCCTGAGCACTCAGGAGCAGGTTTTTATCAAGGATCTCTGTACCTTGCTCTGTTAATCTTTCCCTCGATCCTGACAAGTCTCCCAGTCCCTGCCGCTGAAAAACATCCCCACAGCACAATTCTGCCACCACCATGCTTCACCGTAGGGATGGTGCCAGGTTTCCCACAGGCGTGACGGGTGGCATTCAGGACAAAGAGTTCAATCTTGGTTTCATCAGACCAGAGAATCTCCTTAAAGTGTCTTTTGGCAAACTCCAAGAAGGCTGTCGTGCCGTTTACTGAGGAGTGGCTTCCATCTGGCCACTCTACCATGAAAGGCCTGATTGATGGAGTGCTGCAGAGATGGTTGTCCTTCTGATGGGTTCTCCCATCTCCACAGAGGAACTCTGGAGCTCTGTCAGAGTGACCATCAGGTTATTGTACATCTCCCTGACCAAGGCCCTTCTCCTCCAATTGCCCAGTTTGGTCGGGCGGCYAGCTCTAGGAAGAGAATTGGTGGATCCAAACTTCTTCCATTTAAGAATGATGGMGGCCACTGTGTTCTTGGGAACAAATGCGACAAACAATTTTTGGTACAGTTCCCCAGATCTGTGCCTCGACACAATCCTGTCTCGGAGTTCTACCGACAATTCCTTAGACCGAATGGCTTGATCTTGCTCTGACATGTACCGTCAACTGTGGGACCTTATATAGTCAGGTGTGTGCCTTTCCAAATCATATCCAATCAATTTACCACAGGTGGACTCCAGTCAAGTTGTAGAAACATCAAGGATGATCCAAGGAAACAGGATGCACCTGAGCTCAAATTCAAGTCTAGTTTTTAATCTTTGCTGTAATAAAGGCTTTACACTTTTCCCCCATTAGAACAGCCTCTCTGGTATTTTTTATAATTGATTTAGTGTTGTTTACACTGTTCAAAATTGTTAGAAAAATAACAATAACCCTTATTACTATTATAAATCATCATTATAATAATAAAGTAATGTCATTATCATTAGTAGGCTTAGTATAGCAGCCTTGTATAACAACCATTGAGCTGTAGGCTTAAGAGTGCATTCTGTTTAGTTTAATACTGTAACTTAGGCCTATATTTCAATACTTTTATATGCTACTGTATCAATCATTCATTCGTTCAAGTAATCAAACAGCATAGGAGTCATTCATGATTTGAAATCAATCAAGTATTTTAGTTTTAAAAATAAAATAAAGCCACCCTTGAATAATTAGCATAAACAAATAAACCATTATATTTTGGAAACTGCATTCATGAATGACTGCGGCTGTTTTTAGTCTTTGCTGTAATAAAGGAATTACAAAAAACCCGAAACATTAGACTCTCTGGTACGCTTATTTATTTATTTGTTGTTCACATAGCCGCAGTGTAAAAACAAAAGATGGGGGGGTGTCAATGAAATACTCCGGGTGGTCATTTGATTAATTGTTCAGCAGTCTCATGGCTTGGGGGTAGAAGCTGTTAAGGAGCCTTTTGGACCTAGACTTGGCGCTCCGGTACCGCTTGCCATGCAGTAGATGAGAGAACAGTGTTTGTCAATTTTTTGGGCCTTCTGACACGCCTGGTATATAGGTCCTGGATGGCAGGAAGCTTGGACTCAGTGATGTACTGGGCCGTACGCACTAAATCAAATCAAAGTTTATTTGTCACGTGCGCCGAATACAACAGGTGAAATGCTTACTTACAGGCTCCAACCAATAGTGCAAAAAAGGTGTTAGGTAAGTAAAGAAATAAAACAGTAAAAAGACAGGCTATATACAGTAGCGAGGCTATAAAAGTAGCGAGGCTACATACAGACACCGGTTAGTCAGGCTGATTGAGGTGGTATGTACATGTAGATATGGTTAAAGTGACTACGCATATATGATGAACAGAGAGTAGCAGCAGCGTAAAAAGAGGGGTTGGGGGGTACACAATGCAAATAGTCCGGGTAGCCATTTGATTATCTGTTCAGGAGTCTTATGGCTTGGGGGTAAAAACTGTTGAGAAGCCTTTTTGTCCAAGACTTGGCACTCCAGTACCGCTTGCCATGCGGTAGTAGAGGGAACAGTCTTAGACTGGGGTGGCTGGGGTCTTTGACAATTTTTAGGGCCTTCCTCTGACACCACCTGGTGTAGAGGTCCTGGATGGCAGGCAGCTTAGCCCCAGTGATGTACTGGGCCATACGCACTACCCTCTGTAGTGCCATGCGGTCAGAGGCAGAGCAATTGCCGTACCAGGCAGGGATGCAACCAGTCAGGATGCTCTCGCTGTTGCAGCTGTAGAACCTTTTGAGGATCTCAGGACCCAAGCCAAATCTTTTTAGTTTCCTGAGGGGGAATAGGCTTTGTCGTGCCCTCTTCACGACTGTCTTGGTGTGTTTGTGATGTGGACACCAAGGAACTTGAAGCTCTCAACCTGCTCCACTACAGCCCCGTCGATGAGAATGGGGGCGTACTCAGTCCTCCTTTTCCTGTAGTCCACAACCATATCCTTAGTCTTGGTTACGTTGAGGGATAGGTTGTTATTCTGGCACCAACCGGCCAGGTCTCCGACCTCCTCCCTATAGGCTGTCTTGTCGGTGATCAGGCCTACCACTGTTGTGTCGTCTGCAAACTTAATGATGGTGTTGGAGTCGTGCCTGGCCATGCAGTAGTGGGTGAACAGGGAGTACAGGAGGCGACTGAGGACGCACCCCTGTGGAGCTCCAGTGTTGAGGATCAGCATGGCAGATGTTGCTACCTACCCTCACCACCTGGGGGCGGCCCATCAGGAAGTCCAGGAACCAGTTGCAGAGGGAGGTGTTTAGTCCCAGGATCCTTAGCTTAATGATGAGCTTTAAGGGTACTATGGTGTTGAACACTGAGCTGTAGTCAATAAACAGCATTCTCACATAAGTGTTCCTTTTGTCCAGGTGGGAAAGGGCAGTGTGGAGAGTAATAGATTGCATCATCTGTGGATCTGTTTGGGCGGTATGCAAATTGGAGTGGGTCTAGGGTTTCCAGGATGATGGTGTTGATATGAGCCATGACCAGCCTTGAAAATGTCAGTGAAAACACTTGCCAGTTGGTCTGCACATGCTCTAAGTACACATCCTGGTAATCCGCCTGGCCCGCGGCCTTGTGAATGTTGATCTGTTTAAAAGGTCTTACAATCGGCTACGAGAGCGTAATCACACAGTTGTCTGGAACAGCTGGTGCTCTCATGCAGTCTTCAGTGTTGCTTGCTTCGAAGCGAGCATAAAAAAGGCATTTAGCTCATCTGGTAGGCTCGCGTCACTGGGCAGTTCGCGGCTGGGTTTCCCTTTGTAGTCATTAAATAGTTTACAAGCCCTGCCACATCCGATGAGCGTAAGAGCCGGTGTAGCAGGATTCAGTCCTAGTCCTGTATTGAGCCTTGCCTGTTTGGTGGTTCATCTGAGGGCATAGCAGGATTTCTTATAAGCGTCCGGATTATTGTCCCGCTCCTTGAAAGCGGCAGMTGTAGCCTTTAGCTCGGTGCGGATGTTGCCTGAAATCATGGCTTCTGGTTGGGATATGTACATATGGTCACTATGAGGACAACGACATCGATGCACCTCATCTGTGACTAAGGTGGTATACTCCTCAAAGTCATAGGATAAATCCCAGAACATATTCCAGTCTGTGCTAGAAAAACAGTCAGATGTTACAAATGTAGGGGAGAAGAAGAGCTTTGTATACATCTCTGTGTGTGGAGTAAAGGTGGTCTAGAGTTTMTTCTGGATGCACATGTGACATGCTGGTAGAAATTAGGTTAAATGGATTTAAGTTTGCCTGCATTCAAGTCCCCGGTCACTAGAAGCGCCGCTTCTGGATGAGCATTTTCTTGTTTGCTTATGGCCTTATACAGCTCRTTGAGTGCGGTCTTAGTGCCAGCATTGGTTTGTGGTGGTAAATAGACGGCTATGAAAAATATAGATGAAAACTCTTGGTAGATAGTGTGGTTTACAGCTTATTACGAGGTACTCTACCTCAGACCAGCAATACTTCCAGAATTCCTTAATATTAGACATGGCGCACCAGCTGTTACTGACAAATAGACACCACCCTTCATCTTACCAGACGTAGCTTTTCTGTCCTGCCAATGCACGGAAAACCCAGCCAACTGTATATTATCCGTGTTCTCGTTATGCAACGACTCCGTGAAACATAAGATATTATGGTTTTTAAATGTCCCGTTGGTAGGATAGTCTTGAACGGAGGTCAACCAAGCTTATTCTTCAGTGATTGCTCATTGGCTAATAGAACGGATGGTAGAGGTTGGTTACCCACTCGCCAACGAATTCTYACAAGGAACCCCGATCTCCGCCCCCTGTCTTTTCTTCACGTGAATGACGGGGATTTGTCCCTGGTCTCGGAGAAGCAGTATATCATTAAAGAAAAAATCTTAATCCAGTTCGAGGTAAGTAATCGCTGTTCTGATATCCAGAAGCTATTTTCAGTCATAAGAGACGGTGGGAGCAATATTATGTACAAAGTTAGTTACAATGCGAAAAAACACAATAGCACAGTTGGTTCGGAGCCCGTAAAACGGCAGCCATTCCCTCTGGCGCCATTGCAGTTGGACTCCCTCTAGTCATTTGTGTCTTAATTATTTCATCAAAGTGTGCTTAAAGCATCAAACAAGCTCAGTGCATATAGTTGATATGATTAAAATACATAGGATGTGTCTATATATGGAAAAATACACGTTTAAAAATGTAGACCAATCGTTTGGTCGAAAGAACAGGCTGCTCTCGGGTCGACTAGTATTATTTTTGAAGTTGGCGACCGCCCTAGAATAAATTCAGATTTAGAGCAGGCTATTCATATAATGCAAAACTCGTCATTCCGGCTGTATTTCTGCCTGCTTGAACATCAAATGCTCAGTTACCCATTAAATTACCCCGGGAATCGATAGAACATCACTCCAAATTGATAAAACATTCAAAATGGGTGGATCCTTAAGTTTAACTCGTTGGACAATCAGAGGCAGGATAATGGGGCTAATATAATGGGAGAAACTGACCATTTCTAAAATTATGTTTCATCTGAAGTTCAGATAAACTCAGAGGCCATTGCATAGTCGATCAGAGATAGATGATTGGAGTCAAGTTCAAGAGGTAAAGTTGAATGCTGTCTAAATGTTAAGGTAGTCCATACAGCACACTGGAAGTTAGAGAGTCACGCTACAACGCCAATGATCTCACCTCATCAAAATGCTACTGAAGCTATAGAGATCCCTTATAGCTTCAGAGCCAGAGAACTCACCTTTTACACATTCAAATTTGGACTGCCACCAAGAAAAAGGAGCCGATACAACAAAAAGCCAAAATGTAAAGATGAAAAGTAACCTCGTATTGAAGTCATTAGTTGTGTCATGACTGTCCTGTGGGGATCAGATCAGCTTGCCGGGGGTTGACCATAACCAGGCCCTCTCTCGCCCACAGGGGGGGGGTAGCTCAAACCCTGTTGTAAATTATAGCAGAAGGGGACTCTTTCGCCCCCTCCAGTATGAACAAAAGGAATGTCTTTGTTAACAGGCTTTTCCAGCTCAAACTCTACCACGTTCAAAAGTGAACACTGGAAAAGTATTTCAAATATAAGAATGTGGGGAGTGGTCAGTGGTCAGTGGGGAGCTATAGAAAACTAATGTCATACTGGTTTTTATTTTGTGATGTCATTAAAAATGGTATAAAGGGAAATGCTGTAACTTGGAAACTATATCCCCTTTATCTGTCAAGTTTCCATCCAATACGTTGCGCATATAATATGAAACATTATGAGAGTATTTAAGGCAGGAATGTGATTTTAGGAGTCATAAGAGGTAACTTGCTATCATATACCTTTGCGCAGTAAGTAGCCCCGCCCCGAGTGAGGTCAGAGAGCGTGTCAGCCTGATGGAACTGTCCTTTTCAACCAGAGTGCATAAAAGGACTAGTTAAGAATGACCATATCAGACCAGAACACTGCCAGGTTGCAGCTCTGCGTGTAGTGGTCTGAATACTGAATATCAACATGAAGTGTAGGCGAGAAGCTCATCTCCCAGACAATCACTGACACAGCTGATTAGCTGTCCTAAGTCAGATATTGAGAAAAGCGAATTTAAGTGGTACCATCCTACTACTCTTCAAACCATCCCATCCTACTACGATTCTCAAATCACCGTATTCTCCTACTCTCATTACCGATGGGAACCGTCAACGTGGCTGGCTAACCATTACCCTAGGAGCATCGTCCAGAGTGAAAATAAGACTGGAAAGGGGGAACCCTTTTTTGACAATCAGAGCCTTCGAAGCATGGCGCTGAAAGGCCAAACCAACACTCTTCCGAAAGAGGGCTAGTTCCGAAAGAGATAAACGGCAAACGGCACTCACACGTTAATATAGTCATGTTTTCTTACTTCAAACAGGTGGCGGTTCATGTGCAAAGTAGATGATTACTGTGAGAATAGTTCTGAAATGTATAAACGATAAGTGTCCCTTTTCCTCTCTCTCCCTCTCCATTTTCTATGTTGTCAGTGCGCTAGGAACCGTTTCCTCATGTATCAAGTGTGTATGTTATTCTGTTTTCTCATTTAGTTAGCTAGTAAATAAATAATTAAACCAATTTGTGTAGAACTGAATCATGAGTGAGGCTGTTTTTTTTTTTCCAGATGCAGGAGGTTACGACTGTTCAGAATTATGATAGAAGAGGTTATGATTACAGTTCGACAGATTATGATTTTTCAACGCTGATACCAATTATTGGAGGACCAAAAAAGCAGATACCGATTAAAATCGGACGATTTATATARATTTTTGTAATAATGACAATTACAACAATACTGAATGAACAATGAACACTTATTTTACTTAATATAATACAAATCAAATCAATTTAGTCTCAAATAAATAACGAAACGTTCAATTTGGTTTAAATAATGCAAAAACAAAGTGTTGGAGAAGAAAGTAAAAGTGCAATATGTGCCATGTAAAAAAGCTAACGTTTAAATTCCTTACTCAGAACATATGAAAGCTGGTGGTTCCKTTTAACATGAGTCTTAAATATTCCCAGTTAAGAAGTTTTAGGTTATAGTTATTATAGGAATAATGACGCGTCGACTATTTCTCTATACCGTTTGTATTTCATATACCTTTGACTGTTGGATGTTCTTATAGGCACATTAGTATTGCCAGCCTAATCTCGGGAGTTGATAGGCTTGAAGTGAAACAGCGCTGTGCTTCAAACATTGCTAAGAGCTGCTGGCAAACAGAGTAAAGTGCTGTTTGAATGAATGCTTACGAGCCTGCTGCTGCATACCACTGCTCAGTCAGACTGCTCTATCAAATTATAGACTTAATTATAATATAATAAATACACAGAAATACGAGCCTTTGGTCATTAACATGGTCAAATCCGGAAACTATTATTTCTAAAACAAAACGTTTATTCTTTCAGTGAAATTCAGAACTGTTCCGCATTTTATCGAACGGGTGGCAAACCTAAGTCTAAATATTGCTGTTACATTGCACAACCTTTGATGTTATAATTATGTACAATTCTGGCAAATTAATTCCTGTCTTTGTTAGGAAGAAATGGTCTTCACACAATTCGCAACAAGCCAGGCAGCCCAAACTGCTGCATATACCCTGACTCTGCATGCACTGAACGCAAGAGAAGTGACACAATGTCCCTGGTTAATATTGCCTGCTAACATGAATTTCTTTTAGCTAGATATGCAGGTTTCAAAAATATACTTCTGTGTGTTGATGTTAACTTCTTTCAGCTAGGGGGCAGAATTTTTATGTTTAGAAAAATAWCATTCCCAAGGTAAACGGACTATTTCTCAGGTCCAGATGCTAGAATATGCATATAATTGACAGATTAGGATAGAAAACTCKAAAGTTTCCAAAACTGTCAAAATATTGTCTGTGAGTATAACAGAACTGATTTTGCAGGCGAAAACCTGAGGAAATCCAACCCGGAAGTGCCTTTTATTTGGAAAAATCCCTGTTCCGTTGCCTGCCCCTCCTCCATTTAAAGGGGTATCAACCAGATTCCTTTTCCAATGGCTTCCTCAGGCTGTGACCAGGCTTCAGACACAGAAAAATGAGCAAGATTTTTTTTAAACGCATCAGGTGTCCTTTGATTAGTTCCTGCACGCGAGAGATGTAGCTCGACAATTTCTTTCTCTGTAGTATTGAATAGGTTACCGTCCGGATTAAATATTATCGATTATGTATGTTAAAAACAACCTGAGGATTGATTATAAAAAACGTTTGACATGTTTCTACGAACATTACGGATACTTTTTGGAATTTGTCTGCCTTTCAGGACTGGAACGAGCCTGTGGTTTTCTGAACATAACGCGCAAAACCAAATGGCGGTTTTTGGTTATAAAACTAATCTTTATCGAACAAAAGTAACATTTATTGTGTAACTGGGAGTCTCGTGAGTGCAAACATCCGAAGATTATCAAAGGTAAGCGAATAATTTTATTGCTTTTCTGACTTTCGTGACCAAGCTAATTTGGGGCTAGCTGTTCTTACTGTGTTGTCTAGTGATTGATAAACTCACAAACGCTTCGATTGCTTTCGCTGTAAAGCATATTTTCACAATCTGACCCGATAGGTGGATTATCAACAAGCTATGCTGTGTTTTGGTATATTTCACTTGTGATTTCATGATAAATACTTTTTTGAATTTGGCGCTCTGCAATTCAGCGGTTGTTTACGAAAATGATCCCGCTAAAGGGATCCGTGCGGCAAGAAGTTAAGAAAGGCATTGATGTTTTGGGTCAGGTACATTTGTGCAATGATTGTGCTTTTTTCACGAATGCGCTTTTGTTAAATCATCACAAGTTTGGCGAAGTTGAAGTAGGCTGTGATTCGATGATAAATTAACAGGCACCGCACCTCGTGGATTGCAATGTAATCGGCATCCAAAAAAGCTGATTACCGATTGTTATGAAAACTTGAAATCGGCCCTAACTAATCGGCCATGCCGATTAATCGGTCGTCCTCTAGTTATGATTTAATAAGTTGACTGTTTATGGATGTGACAGGTAAGGACCTTTAGAGTTAATTCGGGAGATATTTCAGTAGGTCATATGATTGAGTGTAGTCTGGCCCAGGAGTGTGAAGGTGAACGGAAAGGCTCTGGAGCAACGAACCACCCTTGCTGTCTCTGCCTGGCCGGTTCCCCTCTCTCCACTGGGATTCTCTGCCTCTAACCCTATTACAGGGGCTGAGTCACTGGCTTACTGGTGCTCTTTCATGCCTTCCCTAGGAGGGGTGCGGTTGAGTGGGTTGAGTCACTGACGTGATCTTCCTGTCTGGGTTGGCGCCCCCCCCTGGGTTGTGCCGTGGCGGAGATTTTTGTGGGCTATACTCGGCCTTGTCTCAGGATTGTAAGTTGTTGGTTGAAGATATCCCTCTAGTGGTGCGGGGGCTGTGCTTTGGCAAAGCCACAATGTCTCCTGAACCCTCCTGTCTCAGCCTCCAGTATTTATGTGGCAGTAGTTTATGTGYCGGGGGGCTAGGGTCAGTTTATTATATCTGGAGTACTTCTCCTGTCTTATCCGGTGTCCTGTGTAAATTTAAGTATGCTCTCTCTAATTCTCTCCTTCTCTCTCTCTCTCTCTCTCGGAGGACCTGAGCCCTAGGACCATGCGTCAGGACTACCGGGCATGATGACTCCTTGCTGTTCCCAGTCCACCTGGCCTTGCTGCTGTTCCAGTTTCAACTGTTCTGCCTGCGGCTATGGAACGCTGACCTGTCCACCGGACGTGCTACCTGTCCCAGACCTGCTGTTTTCAACTCTCTAGAGACCGCAGGAACGGTAGAGATACTCTTAATGATCGGCTATGAAAAGCCAACTGACATTTACTCCTGAGGTGCTGACTTGCTACACCCTCGATAACTACTGTGATTATTATTATTTGACCATGCTGGTCATTTATGAACATCTTGGCCATGTTCTGTTATAATCTCCACCCGGCACAGTCAGAAGAGGACTGGCCACCCCTCATAGCCTGGTTCCTCTCTAGGTTTCTTCCTAGGTTTTGGCCTTTCTAGGGAGTTTTTCCTAGCCACCGTGCTTCTACACCTGCATTGCTTGCTGTTTGGGGTTTTAGGCTGGGTTTCTGTACAGCACTTCGAGATATTAGCTGATGTGCGAAGGGCTATATAAATAAAATTGATTTGATTTGAGATAACTCTTTAAACAACTGCTCTCGTGGTGCCCCAAATTCCTAATGAGTTAAATGTTACATGATTAATGATTTCTTTTTTTAAATTATTAAAATAAGATTGGGTAACAATTAAACATAGTTAGTTCATTCGAGAACAGTCTTCAGATGAATGAAAGTAAAGTCACGACAGTTGGAACTGGACTCGATGGAAGAGGAAACCGCAAGACAGGAACAAGAAATGCGGCAGATAACTTCTAAGAAGATTTTGCTTCCTCTGTAGCTTCTTCTGTAAAATGCCATTTCATGTCAGCCATCTTGTGGGGTTGTTGCAGAAGATCGAGAAGAGGCTGTGTGTGTGGTGCGGAGGGGTTGGTAAGGCTGTTACAGGGGAGTCAGGATGGAGCCTCTGGTCCTGGCTGGGTCTCGGTTGTTTCACGGGCCAGTCTCTCAGTCTGCCCATCAGACGACAGGCCTGAGGAAGCAGCAGAGCAGTCTGGAGCAGAGGGAGAATCAGCCTCAACCAGCCTGCCAAGGGGACACAGACTCTGCTGACTGAGGGGAAAATCACTTCTTCAGTTCTCCAACCAAAAGACCTGAGACAGGCATGCATCAAGGGACCATCTATTAATCCTCCTGCTGCCTTTGAACGCTGCACAAAGACTAGTCTCTCTTGTAAAAGGGTCATGGATTTTGAGACTCATTTTGATGGATAGCATGCCAGCTACGGTATTCTCTTCTATTCTGCCCACTCTGCAGTTCAGGAAATGGACCAGACCAGTTTAAATTTAGGGGTAAATGCTGTCATTCAAGTGTGAAAAACCAGACTGAACACTTTGCGTTCGAATCCAAGGAGGTCTGAGAAATGCATACAGTTAAGTTACAATGCTGGATTTACTTCCAATAAACTGCATTCCTCGAGGCCTTTTCTAGTTTATTACCAATTTTTTTGCCACATTACTGAGGAAATAAATGAAGACTGTAAGAGGGATTTGCTGCCATATTAGAGCTGGGGTGCATTAGTTCCAAACACCAATTAAAGCAGCCAGCTCCACACAAATTAACAACCAATGGCGAGTGTCGATTTATACTGCTCGTGTGTGTGTGTGTGTGTGTGTGTGTGTGTGTGTGTGTGTGTGTGTGTGTGTGTGATATCTGTGTTCCAAATTTGGCAAATCTGCTGAGGTAAGTTTTCTGCATTCTGTGTTTGGAGGAGTGGGGGGTTGGGGTGAGAATGAGTGTGTTACTGGTGTGAGAATGCATGTATTCTTTGCAGGGCTGGGAATTCTGCTTGCTGGTGTGTGTGTCCTGTGCAGGTTTCTGTGTTGGAATTACCAGGCTGACTCGGAGGCGGCATGGTGCCTGGGGCCCAGAGCAGGCCTTTCCTCCTTCAGTGACTGACTCAACCATCTCTAACAGGAAGCGCTTCATAATGTCACATGACCATGGGCCCAGAGGTCACTGACAACATATGAGTCAGAGCCAACCAGGACTCAGAAAGCAGCTCAAAACAGCCTCATCACTGTGGAGTGTATCACAACTATTGTACTATACCATTTGTGATGGAAAAGACCACTATGTGTATGAAACAACCTTGAGCTTTCAAAACGTGGGAGAGAAAGCCTACAGATAGGTGTGTTTGTTCCTCTAACGTCAAGTCCAAACAAAAGACAGCTGTGGTTCAGCACGAGCCTGGGAATCAGTCAGGCTGTCATCAGTCAGAAGCTGACAGGCGCCAGGGGCATATAGCCTCATCTACTCACAAAGAAGGGAGGAAGTGCAACTCACCTGACCCAAAACAAAAATGATTCACACAGTTTTGCTGTATGCTGATTGTTATCCCCTTGTTGTAGTAACTCGTATCGTACTAGGCCTAAACGGGTTGATTGATTCTCACTACCATGGCTGGCTCGTTCCTAGAACTTGAGTTTTTCCAATTAAGGGTAATGAATGGTAGCAATTGTTCAACATATAATATATTGCAACAATGTGTATGATCCATTTCGAATTGACGGTTAGGTTTAGCTCCAGACCACAAATAGAAGACGGAACATTATATTGAGCTACATGGGAGGTCTAGAGCTTTTCAGAGTTATTCAAAAGCTGGTGTCTAGAAAGTATTTCCATGAGGTTTCCTTCAGTTTGCACAGCTGTTCAAGATAAGACACTGACTTCTGGTCAAGGGCCTGATTTTCACTCTATTCTCACATGATATTACTCATGAGACACTGATATAGAACAATGGGGGTATATCACAAAGCAGGATCACTTTCTGTAAAAACATTCAGATAACTGGTTATCTTCCAGAGAGCCAAAGTTTAATTTGCTATTGAGCTCAAAGCATGATTTGCATCAACACCATATCATTTAAGCCAACCTTTGTTCAGGATCTAGTAAATGTTGAGTTGTTTGAGAAGGAGCTTTGTAAAGGGTTAAACTGAGGCCTTGGCTTCCCCATCTTCTCTTTCATTTCTTCTTTTTGGGGAAAACAGCTTTTACAACTGTCTCTACATGCTTGGAGATCATCTTTCACCCCCTCCGGTCACATGCCTGATGACTATAACTGAGATCTCCAACTCCTGGCTCAAGTTAAAAATACATTTGACTCGGGGCACATCTCAAAAGACAGAAGTGACTTCCATTCCTCTTCTCTGGAAGAACTAGGTTTGACGATCTCTTCATGCTTCCTGAACTTCTTCAATAGTATTCATGTGGACAGAGTACAGACTCATATTTATTCTTTGTCATGACAACATTAGTCACCTATGTAGAGGAATCATCTCCCTTGGGAATGAGCCATCAGCAAAAAACACATTTCACATCCGGTTTAAATCCCTGCTTCTATGCCAACCTCGACTGTGTGAGAATGTGGTACTAATCGCGGGGAATGAGTGTTTACAGACACCCATGACAGGCATAAGGTGACACACAAACACATCCTTAGCCCCATTGCAACCACACACATCCTGCTTAGGGTTGAATGACGGGGAACCAGGTTACCGAGAGTTGCCGGGATTTACCGCCCAAAACCACTTTTTCCAAGGATAAATAACTGAAAAACCAGTAAATAATAAAGTATTAATATGAATTAACGTGAAATGGAACTGTTAAATTATATGCGATGTCCAAATCTGGCTTCTCTACGGCCTCTGCATGATAAATCAACGCTCAAGGTGGGGACAGACAGCCCATCTCAGTATGGAGCGCAATTCACAACGCATGTAGGTAACTTTTTTTCTTGTGACAGGTAGKCCTACATTTGCTGCAGCTCAGCCCATGCTACAGTAATATACAGACTGAATGTGCGTCTAATTTACCCATCACCATTTGGCTTTCGGGGTCACCTTGTTTTTGATAATTGCAGCTGCAGAGTTTTAAAATACTTGATTATCACTTGAACATAATTGCTTTAAAATCAGTGCATGCATGAGCACTCTCAGTCTTTCTCTCTCCATCAACCCATCCAAAACCGATAATATAATTCTAGTCCTATATTATTCAAGGATGTCATAAGAATGAGGAAGGACAACTAAACATTTCATTTAACTGTTGAACGTAAGGAAGGAATGAAGCAACAATAGAGAGAGAGAAAGAGGAGGTAGGCTAATAACATTAGGGGAAATATTATGAAAGGTATACGTGTCAGTCTACTAAATATACAAACATGCCCTGCTACATTTCATGTAAATCAAATTCGCTAGCCAATACTTGTAACTTTATAGGCTGCATGTGCTGCACCAGAATCGCATGTTCTCTGTTTTATCATGGTTTGCACAATGTGCGTAATTCCAGTCCAAATAAATACAATAACACAGTTCACACTCAAAAAAGATTAGCTAACTGGAGCTAGTTTCATTTATTTACCCAAGAGAACATAGGCTATAGCTAGCTAAATCTATGGGCTTTCATGTTTTTCTGTCATGCGTAATGTGCAGTAGCCTATATCATATACAGCATGAATTGGATAATTGCACAATCTGGGCTTTTTTGGGCTTGGGGTCATAAATGCCGTTAATGTAGGCCTCATAAAATGTATTTAATATATGGCTCATCAGGCTCAGGTAGCATCAGGTTTGAATTTTCGTGCTGACCCAAGCTCTAATCAAATCCAGACATATTTATGCACTTTATAATGCTTTTGAATGACACATCCAGTTTTGGTGGGAAATAAGTGATTTATTCTAGGGATGGAACGTTTGTAAAATACCAGGAAAATATTAAACCCTAACCCTGCTAGGCAAGGTTTATTATGAGGTAGGAGTAGGGCTGTTGCGGAGACCGCAGTAAAATTCCACGTGACCGTTGAGTCACGATAATATCCTCTTATGCACCCCGGACATGCGTTGGTAGTACCCAACTTGATAATGACCATCAGGTCCTAACAGCCTGGTTCTCAGGGCTCTATTGTCCCTCCATCACGTCCTAATGGCCTGGTTCTCAGGGATCTATTGTCCCTCCATCAGGTCACTAATGGCCTGGTCCTCAGGGCTCTATTGTCCCTCCATCCGGTCCTAATGGCCTGGTTCTAAGGGCACTATTGTCCGTCCATCAGGTCCTAATGGCCTGGTTCTCAGGGCTCTATTGTCATTCCATCAGGTCCTAACAGCCTGGTTCTCAGGGTTCTGTTGTCCCTCCATCACGTCCTAATGGCCTGGTTCTCAGGGCTCTATTGTCCCTCTAACCACTCTGACATCAATGCAAATGCAATGGAAAAATTACATCAAACCCATCAAAACAGTAACGTGCTTTTAAAACTCACCTCAGTGGGATTGATCAATTTGAAGAAAGGAGTTCAATAACAGGTTGAAACTGAGTGGAAAACAAGGTCGTTGCGGATGTTGTTTCAAAGCCTAACAACGAAATGGACAGCACTTTCTAAGGTGTTTATTCATTCAAAAACACCCATACACATAGAGCTTATGCATAGGCCTATATATGAGCCTAAGCCTGAAAAAAAAAGTGAATTAAAATGATTGTGCCGTTATACATAAGTCTACCGTAAACATTAAATAAACATTGGTACATAATTGGTCTAGCATATACTCTGGACTGTAGTATTATGCATACTGGACGGACTGGTTACCTTGTTATACCCTCCAAACTTTCCATCCACGAGTCTGGGAAAGAACCTATAGGCCTAGGCAATGCTGTTGGTTGTGCAGTGCGGCTTACAAAGTTAGCCTACACTTATAGTGAATTTAATTTTGAATAGGGCTAGTAACAGGGCATTTTTTATATTTTCATAATGAATAGGCTGACACTACCTTTAGCTACAGAATATCTCACCATCATGCATTTCCATCTCCTCTCTCGCTTTCATTCTTTATCGAGTGTGCAGAGAGAGGGCCTGTCAACAGTTTTATTAAATATTTTTCTTTGTGATAACATGTTACTATCATTGTCCCCGAACAGATTTCATTTGGTTTCTCAAATGAAGCACTGGGTACCTGCAGGAACAGGGTTAGAGAGCCTATGGCATACAGAGTACTGGGTACCTGCAGGAACAGGGTTAGAGAGCCTATGGCTACTAAACCCTGTTTCATACTCAGGTACACCTCAGAAACAGGGTGTAGAAGCCTCCATGTGTGTACATTACCAGTAGTAGGCTCTCTAACCAGTCACTGTTCCTGGCAGTGACGCTTGCAGGGAACAGGAGTCCCGTTTAGAGACAGCCATATACTCTGATGGCATACAGGAGTTGAGCTGCCATATGGGCTCTTCTAACGCTGGTTTCCTGCAGGGGTACTACTCGGCAGTTTACAGGATTGGTTTTGCGGGTATGTTTTAAGTTTATTAGGAGGAGGTACCCTATGCTTCTAGGTAATTATACCTGCGATGGAGGCTGCGTCCTCTAGTACACGCCAGGACAAACTGTGTCGCTGGCTGGTAATGAGGTACTACGAGAGCGCATATTGGCATACAGGGGTACCCATACTCTGTTAGTGCCATTAGGCTCACTAACCCTTCGTATTCCGTTGCAAGGTACTGGTACCGGTCACACTGCAGGCAGGTAACAGGTGACGTTAGCCCGAGAGCTAATGGCTATATATGTATCCACGTGTCCTGAGTCTGATTGCCATAGTAGGGGCTTCTCTTACCCAATGCACCCCTGTGTTCCTGCAAGAGGAAAGGGTTAGTGAAGCCTCCATCATACAGAGGTACTCTGTTATACTGTGCCCATAGGCCTCTCTAACCCTGTCTGAGACAAACTACATAGGTACCCTGGCACGAGACCATCAGTTAGAGAGCCTATCGGCCCATACAGGTACTGCAGGTACCTGCAGGAACAGGGTTAGAGAGCCTATGGCATACAGAGTACTGGGTACCTGCAGGAACAGGGTTAGAGAGCCTATGGCGCAATATCACCTGTCGAGCAGCGAGAGGCTGCATGCTCCTTAAACAGTGGTTGATGCATGGAGTGAAATAACCGGAGTAGCCTACCACACATCACAGAAAAACAAACCAGCAGGAAAGTGGCCTCCATTCGCTATTCAAGCGCATACGGACAATGTCTTTTTCCACCTGCCCCTGTTCCTGCCCATTTGATGGGCAATTCTAAATCAAAACTCAATTTACATATTAGTAAAGACCAGATTAAATTGAGAATAGTCTGATGGGTGGAAATACGATCACTTGATGAGAAAACAGCATGTTCAGCCTGAGGCAAGAAACAGAGCACAAGCTTCTTTTTTTTGCGACTTTCTCAAATCATAAATAGCCTGTAGTCGCACCACGGAGCCCATATACTGTATGTTTTGATTTCCAAAACAATCTAAGGTTCGTATCATTCACAGCTAAATTTGCCAAATAACTTTATAAGAACTGATTCAAATGATTACTTTTATGCTCAACATAGCCACTTCATATGCGCACTCGCTGTGGAATGGGAAAAATATCCTTTATTTAATTCAGCTAAGTTCAATTAGGYCTACAGTATATTCTTCCTACTTTAAAATCATATCATATAAAATAATGGCACGGGACTAAAGCATATCTTGTCTGCTAAATGAACAAGCCTACAGCCTATGGCATAGCCAGATAACATACAGTTGGGCCTAGGCCAACTAATATTCTGTTCTTCATATCATAATGTTTCATTAGACCTGCCTAAAATAAATCATAGATTTATTGTGATGGTGTAAATTAAATTGACTTAGAACCTCTTAAATGTAGATGTTCCAAAGGGACGCATCAGCGGCTTGTATGTGTGGTGGCCTAGAGATGCTAAACGTGTTTATGTTCATTAACGGTCAATTACCATGAGACCGGTAGTCTTTTGCATGAAAATAACTAGCTGACATTTCATGACTGCCACAGCCTCAGGTAGGAGCCACAACTTAATTTCACACGAATACAAATAGCCTTACCTCCAGCACAGGCCCAGCCCCTAGAATAGTCCTCTCCACCCCGCTGGCGTAGCCCTTCTGGCTGAGGGCCGTCAGACAGTGGATGAGGAAGTTGGTGCTCTGGGTCTTCCCCGAGCCGCTCTCCCCAGAGATAACAATGCACTGGTTTACCCTCTTTCTTAGCATGGCGTAGTATGCCACGTCCGCAATGGCAAAGATGTGCGGCTCCAGTTTCCCCAGCTGGTGGTTCTCGTACATCTTGACGTACTTGGGGTTGTAGATGGATAGGAACTTGAAGGGATTGATAGCAATAAGGATAGACCCGGCGTAGGTGTATATCTTTTTCTTGTGGAAGCGGTTGCGCAAGTTATCCAGGATGCTGCTCTCGTTGAGTGCCGGGAGGTTACACAGGTCGTCAAAGTCATCATGGCGTGGGGGGAGAAAGCCTCTGGCTGCTAGCTTCTGGGCCTCCTGCTCCTTGCAGAGAGCGGGGAGGTGGACGTAGTGGATGGTGCCATCACGGTTCCTCTCCTGGAGGAGGAAGTAGAAACCTTCGCTCTGAAGGTGCTGCTCCTGGGCCTTCCGTGGCCACAGCAGGACCCTCTGGACGGGGAGGTCCCAGTACTCCAGCACCCACTCCTCCCCGCCACACTCCTTCACCTCAGCAAGCACGTAGAGCCGCTTGGGGTCTAGGCCCAGAGCCAAGGCTGCATCCTGGATGACGGAGGCGGCTGTGGCCTCCTTGGGCACCTTGAGAGTGCAGCAAGATGGGCAGTCCGCTGAGAGCCGTGGGTAGACCTGCAGGTTGTAGGCCCGTCCATCTTGGCTAGGTGCTCCGCCTTCGCCATCTTTGACACTCATTCTGGGCCAGGTGGAGTTGCCTAAGCATGCCGTCTGCACTGCCTGCTGTTCTCTCACCACCCAGCACCTGGGGATCAAAGGAGAACAATTGTTTTCTGAGACAGTTATACATTAAAGCTCAAAAGCTGAAGAAAAAAAAAGTCACAGCAGAGCTTAGTTGCAGGGAGCTGACTGAAAGCAACAAGAGCTGTGAGGCTAACTGTTAGCCACATGCACGCTGAAAGTGCCTGTGCCAAACGACCCTGTATTGGATCAAGTATTCAATTAAGAAAATAGTTTCATATAGGCTAAACGAAAGACATTAAACTATTCCAGATAGTGGAGGTTTCCCATTTGGGCATTGCCGTCTCGCAAAGGTCTAAACAGTTTGCCACAACGGCATTACGCCTGCGTTTCAAAATGCTAACAAATGGGTTGGTTTTTAAACAAAGACTCACAGACCACAGTGTGTGAACTCCAAACTAGAGGTCGACCGATTAATCGGAATGGCCGATTAATTATGGSCGATTTCAAGTTATCATAACAATTGGAAATCGGTAATTTTGGACGCCGATTTTGCCGATATTTAATTTTTTTAAAGTTGAAAAAAAACACCTTTAACTAGGCAAGTCAGTTAAGAACACATTCTTATTTTCAATGTCGGCCTAGGAACGGTGGGTTAACTGCCTTGTTCAGGGGCAGACTGACAGATTTTTACCTTGTCAGCTAAGGGATTCAATCTTGCAACCTTACGGTTAACTAGTCCAACGCTCTAACCACCTGCCTCACGAGGAGCCCGCCTGTTACGCGAATGCAGTAAGAAGCCAAGATAAGTTGCTAGCTAGCATTAAACTTATCTTGTAAAAAACAATCATAATCACTAGTTATAACTACACATGGTTGATGATATTACTAGTTTATCTAGCGTGTCCTGCGTTGCATATAATCGATGCAGTGCGCATTCGCGAAAAAGGACTGTCGTTGCTCCAACGTGTACCTAACCATAAACATCAATGCCTTTCTTAAAATCAATACACAGAAGTATGTATTTTTAAACCTGCATATTTAGCTGAAAGAAATCCAGGTTAGCAGGCAATATTAACCAGGTGAAATTGTGTCACTTCTCTTGCGTTCATTGCACGCAGAGTTAGGGTATATGCAACAGTTTGGGCCGCCTGGCTCGTTGCGAACTAATTTACCAGAATTCTACGTAATTATGACATAACATTGAAGGTTGTGCAATGTAACAGGAATATTTAGACCGATGGATGCCACCGTTAGATAAAATACGTAACAGTTCCGTATTTCACTGAAAGAATAAATATTTTGTTTTCGAGATGATAGTTTCCGGATTCGACCATATTAATGACCTAAGTCTTGTATTTCTGTGTGTTATTATGTTATAATTAAGTCTATGATTTGATAGAGCAGTCTGTCTGAGCGATGGTGGGCACCAGCTCGCTCGTAAGCATTCATTCAAACAGCACTTTMSTGCGTTTTGCCAGCAGCTCTGCTGTTTATGAATTCAAGCCTATCAACTCCCGAGATTAGGCTGGTGTAACCGATGTGAAATGGCTAGCTAGTAGCGGGGTGCGCGTAATAGCGTTTCAAACGTCACTCGCTCTGAGACTTGGAGTAGTTGTTCCCCTTGCTCTGCATGGGTAACGCTGCTTCGAGGGTGGCTGTTGTCGTTGTGTTCCTGGTTCGAGCCCAGTAGCGGTGAGGACTTATCTTATAAAAAACAAATCAATTCAATCAATCATAATCACTAGTTAACGACACATGGTTGATGATATTACTAGTTTATCTAGCGTGTCCTGCGTTGCATATAATCGATGCGGTGCCTATCGATGGCCGTCTATGTGTACCTAAACCATAAACATCAATGCCTTTCTTAAATGAATACACAGAAGTATATATTTTTAAACCTGCATATTTAGCTAAAAGAAATCCAGGTTAGCAGGCAATATTTGAAAAAAATAAACGTCTTGTTTTCGAATGATAGTTTCCGGATTCGACCAATATTAATGACCTAAGGCTCGTATTTCTGTGTGTTTATGTTATAACTAAGTCTATGATTTGATAGAGCAGTCCGACTGAGCGGAGGTAGGACGCAGCAGGCTCATAAGCATTCATTCAAACAGCACTTTCCTGCGTTTTGCCAGAAGCTCTTCGCTGTGCTTCAAGCCTGTCAACTCCCGAGATTAGGCTGGTGTAACCGATGTGAAATGGCTAGCTAGTTAGCGGGGTGCGCGTTAATAGCGTTTCAAACGTCACTCGCTCTGAGACTTGGAGTAGTTGTTCCCCTTGCTCTGCATGGGTAACGCTGCTTCGAGGGTGACTGTTGTCGTTGTGTTCCTGGTTCGAGCGAGGAGAGGGACAGAAGCTATACTGTTACACTGGCAATACTAAAGTGCCTATAAGAACATCCCATAGTCAAAAGGTATATGAAATACAAACGGTATAGAGAGAAATAGTCCTATAATAACTACAACCTAAAACTTCTTACCTGGGAATATTGAAGACTCATGAAAAAAGGAACCACCAAGCTTTCATATGTTCTCATGTTCTGAGCAAGGAACTTAAATGTTAGCTTTTTTACATGGCACATATTGCACTTTTTCTTTCTTCTCCAACACTTTGTTTTTGCATTATTTAAACCAAATTGAACATGTTTCATTATTTATTTGAGTCTAAATTGATTTTATTGATGTATTAAATTAAGTTAAAATAAAAGTGTTCATTGTTCATTCAGTATTGTTGTAATTGTCATTATTACAAATATATATATATAAAAAATAAAAATGTAAAAAAGAATCTGCCGATTAATCGGTATCGACTTTTTTTGGTCCTCCAATGATCGGTATCGGCGTTGAAAAATCATAATCGGTTGACCTCTAATACACACGTGAATGTGTACGTGTGTGTGTGTGTGTGTGTGTACACACACAAATATATTTATACGCACACATACACACTTCAAATTTGTGGATTTGGCTATTTCAGCCACACCCGTTGCTGACAGGTGTATAAAATCGAGCACAGTCATGCAATCTCCATAGACAAACATTGGCAGTAGAATGGCCTTCTTGAAGAGCTCAGTGACTTTCAAAGTGGCACCGCCATAGGATGCCACCTTTCCAACAAGTCAGTTGGAATTTCTGCCCTGCTAAAGCTGCCCCGGTCAACTGTAAGTGCTGTCATTGTGAAGTGGAAACGTCTAGGAGCAACAACAGCTCAGCCGCGAAGAAGTAAGCTACACAAGCTCACAGAATGGGGCCGCCGAAGCTCCTAGCCCGTAAAAATCATCTGTCTTCAGTTGCAACAGTCACTACTGAGTTCCAAACTGCCTCTGGAAGCAACGTCAACACAAAACTGTTCGTCCATGGCCGAGCAGCCGCACACAAGCCTAAGATGACCATGTGCAATGCCAAGCGTCGGCTGGAGTTGGCAATGAACTGGTGAGGAAGTTTAAAAGGAKGGAGTGACGTGTAGCCAAGCTCTGGAATGATATAATCACATTGGCTAAATTGATACCTTGCTGCACTGCAAACGTTTTWAAAAAAGTCAGAGAGAAATTAATTAATTCAAACAATGAACCCACCAACCTGTCAGTGGCAGTGCTCGGCCTGTCAGTGGCAATGTCCCAGACAACAATTTCTATTGGTTAAAAGCTTATTTTCACATGCAAAAAGACACAAATATCTAACCTGTTTCGAATAAATAATTGATAGATTGTAACAGGACAATATTTCTCAATTGGTGTGAACGGTGTAATAAACAAAAATATATATAATTATTTGGACCAAAATAACGGACTTGGTGAGAAAGGACATTTACTGAAAATAGGTATTTCACAAGATTAAATCATGACAGGAGTGTATGACTCATATTAAAGAGATGGAGTCCAGACAGGCTCATTTCTGAAACTTTTTGAACGGACATATAGGCCTATAGAGAGAAATAGCGAACTCACACACCCCAATAAAAGGACCCCCCCAAATCAAAGCCACCAAACACAAGAGCAAATATTTGCCCTTACCTTTAAACAACTTGAAAAACCAACAGAACATTAAATGATAATGAATAGACAAGGAAAGTATGAAGGGGAGAGCGACAGCTATGTGAAAGAATGAAGATTAAATTGACAATCATTAAAATAGAAACAAATATACACAACATGTCCATAGCCTATTTATCAGCGTTGATTAGTCTATAAATTAAGAAAAAATAATTGGAATTATATACCATGCAAGGTACCTGCGTAACGGTCGTTAAGACACTAACAGCATACAGACGGTAGGCAATTAAGGTCACAGATATGAAAACTTAGTAGAAAGGCCTCTTTAGTGTCCTGACTCTGAAAAACACCAAAAGAAAGATGCCCAGGGTCCCTGCTCATCTGCGTGAACGTGCCTTAGGCATGCTGCAAGGAGGCATGAGGACTGCAGATATGGCCAGGGCAATAAATTGCAATGTCCGTACTGTGAGATCCCTAAGACAGCGCTACAGGGAGACAGGACGGACAGCTGATCGTCCTCGCAGTGGCAGATCACGTGTAATAACACCTGCACAGGATCGGTACATTCGAACATCACACCTGCGGGACAGGTACAGGATGGCAACAACAACTGCCCGAGTTACACCAGGAACGCACAATCCCTCCATCAGTGCTCAGACTGTCCGCAATAGGCTGAGAGAGGCTGGACTGAGGGCCTGTAGGCCTGTTGTAAGGCAGGTCCCCACCAGACATCACCAGCACCAACGTCGCCTATGGGCACATCCCACCGTCGCTGGACCAGACAGGACTGGCAAAAAGTGCTCTTCACTGACGAGTCGCGGTTTTGTCTCACCAGGGGAGATGGTCGGATTCGCATTTATCGTCAAAGGAATGAGCGTTACACAGAGGCCTGTACACTGGAGCGGGATCGATTTGGAGGTGGAGGCTCCGTCATGGTCTGGGGCGGTGTGTCACAGCATCATCAGACTGAGCTTATTGTCATTGTAGGCAATCTCAACACTGTGCATTACAGGGAAGACATCCTCCTCCCTCATGTGGTACCCTTCCTGCAGGCTCATCCTGACATGACCCTCCAGCATGACAATGCCACCAGCCATACTGCTCGTTCTGTGCGTGATTTCCTGCAAGACAGGAATGTCAGTGTTCTGCCATGGCCAGCAAAGAGCACGTCTGGGACCTGTTGGATCGGAGGTTGAGGGCTAGGGCCATTCTGCTCAGAAATGTCTGGGAACTTGCATGTGCCTTGTTGGAAGAGTGGTGCACAGCAAGAACTGGAAAATCTGGTGCAGTCCATGAGGAGGAGATGCACTGCAGTACTTAATGCAGCTGGTGGCCACACCAGATACTGTTACTTTTAATTTTAACCCCCCCCCCTCCTTATTCAGGGACACATTCCATTTCTGTCAGTCACATGTCTGTGGAACTTGTTCAGTTTGTCTCAGTTGTTGAATCTTATGTTCATACAAATATTTACACACGTTAAGTTTGCTGAAAATAAACGCAGTTGACAGTGAGGACTTTTTTTTGCTGAGTTTATTCTAAAAGGAGGCCGATTTATTTACTAGCAAGCAGTAAAAACGTGAATTGTATCAAATAAAATAACGATTTTATTACTGAAGTGCCATAGCCTAGAGCTTCTACACCCCTGCGCATCTAGCGGTTTAACTGCTGGAGCATCAAACGCCAGTTGGAAAGAAAAGGTGGTATTGACAATTTAATAGACAGACTAACTTTTTWAAAAATTGCTTATAATAGTTAGTAAACAATATGGCTATTAGGTCAAGTTTATCTACATGAAAATAAAATTTATTTCATTTWAAAAAATGAATGTAGACCTATTTAAAAGGTTGACAGTTATTATATTTTCATTTCGGTCTTCACCATCAGTATAGCCCATTATAATGTAACCTACTATTACTTGGCATTGGTAGCTCTACTAAGTGACCAGACAGACACAGAGAGTCAAGAAACTGACCTAAATAACTGTATGGCAGGCAGGAGGCAATGCTTTAGTAACAAGATCCAGAACTATTACTGTAGGCACATAGTCGCATACACCCATCATTTATCCCTGCTGTCACCAGGCAAGAGTTAGGTTTTACAATGTGCAAAAATACAAAAATGCTGACCTACATGCCCCCAAAAAAACAGTCCCACTCCCAACCAAGGAATAGGTTTGTTTTGTTATCATAACATTATCTTATCTTAAAATCCATTGTTTCCTCTTGGTAAACATGCAAAAAGCCCAAATTACCAACGTAGGCATCTACTCCACATTCACTATATAGTGCTCCCGGACAGAACAGTAACAAAGTAAAGAGACCATGTCAAGAGAATTGCATCAATAGTGAGACAAACTCTGGAATCATTTAGGTCCCATTTCAGAAGGGAAAGAGAGCTTCAAAACAGCAGACAGTGACTCGAATGTTTACCACAACCCCAGAAATCCAAGCCCAAAAATGCCAGGGCATGTAAAATTGAACCACAAAAAACTGCATTATCATTATCCTGCATTATGAGCTGGTCTGGTTTAAATCTGTCAGTTTAACTCTTTCCACTGATACCCAGAATGGCTTCAAAGCAGAGACGCAAAAGCTGTGCGAGGGGCTTCAGAACGCAATCAAAATGGGTTATTGCGAATGCTTTAGCTTATCTCAGAACCTTCTGGGAAGTGTGGAGGATGCCCAGAATTCCAGAGACAAAGAGAATGGATCCATGGTTGGGGCTAAGCTCAGGTTTCAGCTGCTTACGGCAGGCAGGAATTTTTAAAAACAAGCTCCTTATATCCTTAGGTTATTGGTGAAGGTACCCCTATGCCCTCAATCGTCAATGGGACTAGGTCTAGCCTAAATCAGAATATAAGAWAATTTTCTAACAATTAAACCAACAATGATGATTAGGCCTACGATCTCATGATGTCCCATGAAAGCACCCTTCGAGCAATGTAAATTAGGCCAGTTTGTGTAAGACCACACATTTCTATCACTGGGTAATTTGCTGTGGCTTTTCAATCCTAAGGACTGTAATGAACACTGTATCACTTGTGATATGACCAATATTTCAATTAGCTTCATACTCAACACTCAGTAACACCCCTCGAGTTAGGTTTTATTGAATTCTAAGGACATCATCAGGAAGACAGACATAAATGCACACAAATGGCATAACTACTTAATTGGAAGTACATCAAAATGTGAGTGCCAAACCAACTTTGTGTAATGGAAATCAGGAATGCATTTCTGGAAACATGAGTAAAACATTGTGGTGCCGGCTTCAAAATGGAGCAATGCACAACAATCAGCAAACACGTAACATACACAGCCTTTATCAACATAACTGATCCACGGAGAGATAGGGAATACCAACTATGCCATGCTACTCACTCTTCCACTCCATGTAGAGCTATAAACCCCACTCAAGGTCAGTGTTTCCCCTATATGCTAAAATCGTGGCTGCCACTGCAAAAACTCTATTTAAAAAAATAATTAAAACAAACAAATATTTGTGTAAACTTAAACGACTAAAACAAGATATAAAGTACGAAGTAAAGATAATGGCTCACTATATTTTTAAAACGAGATCATCTTTGACAACTAACAATCACCAATATAAATATAGCAGGAAATTAGTGTTGAAACTACAATTTCTTTCTCAGCCCAAAGCAAAATGTGTAGAATTGCAGGAAACTAGCTTTGAAACTGTAAAATAGTCCCTCTATCCCAAAGCAAAATGTGTAGAATTGCAGGAAACTAATTTTAAAACATTGTCTCTGCGGCTAATAGGGCCTCCAAAATAGAGGTCGATCGATTAATCGGAATGGCCGATTAATTAGGGCCGATTTCAAGTTTTCATAACAATCGGTTAACGGTATTTTTGGACACCGATTTGACCGTTTTTTTTTACACCTTTMTTTAACTAGGCAAGTCAGTTAAGAACACGTTCTTATTTTCAATGACGGCCTAGGAACGGTGGGTTAACTGCCTTGTTCAGGGGCAGAACAACAGATTTTTACCTTGTCAGCTCGGGTATTCAATCTTGGATCCTTACAGTTAACTAGTCCAACGCTCTAACCACTTGCCTCTCATTGCACTCCACGAGGAGCCTGCCTGTTGCCTTGGCTTCTTACTGCATTCGCGTAAGTTGCTAGCTAGCATTAAACTTATCTTATAAAAAAATCAATCAATCAATCATAATCACTAGTTAACTACACACGGTTGATGATATTACTAGTTTATCTAGCGTGTCCTGCGTTGCATATAATCGATGCGGTGCGTATTCGCGGAAAAAGGACTGTCGTTGCTCCAACGTGTACATAACCATAAACATCAATGCCTTTCTTAAAATCAATACACAGAAGTATATATTTTTAAACCTGCATATTTAGCTAAAAGAAATCCAGGTTAGCAGGCAATATTAACCAGGTGAAATTGTGTCAATTCTCTTGCGTTCATTGCACGCAGTCAGGGTATATGCAATAATAATAAACATTTTGTTTTCTAAATGATAGTTTCCGGATTCGACCATATTAATGACCAAAGGCTCGTATTTCTGTGTGTTATGTTATAATTAAGTCTATGATTTGATATTTCATAGAGCAGTCTGACTGAGCGATGGTAGGCAGCAGCAGGCTCGTAAGCATTCATTCAAACAGCACTTTTGTGCGTTTTGCCAGCAGCTCGTCGCTGTGCTTCAAGCATTGCGCTGTTTATGACTTCAAGCCTATCAACTCCCAAGATTAGGCTGGTGTAACCGATGTGAAATGGCTAGCTAGTTAGCAGGGTGCGCGCTAATAGCTTTTCAAACGTCACTCGCTCTGAGACTTGGAGTAGTTGTTCCCCTTGCTCTGCATGGGTAACACTGCTTCGAGGGTGGCTGTTGTCGATGTGTTCCTGGCTCGAGCCCAGGTAGCGGCGAGGAGAGGGATGGAAGCTATACTGTTACACTGGCAATACTAAAGTGCCTATAAGAACATCCAATAGTCAAAGGTATATGGAATACAAATGGTAGAGAGGGAAATAGTCCTATAAATACTATATTAACTACAACCTAAAACCTCTTACCTTGGAATATTGAAGTCTCATGTTAAAAGGAACCACCAGCTTTCATATGTTCTCATGTTCTGAGCAAAGAACTTAAATGTTAGCTTTTTTACATGGCACATATTGCACTTCTACTTTCTTCTCCAACACTTTGTTTTTGCATTATTTAAACCAAATTGAACATGTTTCATTATTTGAAGCTAAATAGATTTTAATTGATGTATTATATTAAGTTAAAATAAGTGTTCATTCAGTATTGTTGTAATTGTCATTATTWCAAATAACTAAAAACAAATATATTTTAATTTTTTAATTTTTTATTATAAAAATCGGCCGATTAATCGTTGCAGGATTTTTTTGGTCCTCCAATAAATCGGTATCGGTGTTGAAAAATCATAATCGGTCGACCTCTACTCCAAAACCACGGCCCTACCCCGCTAACTTTGCCGCCGCTGCTGAAAAAAATATATAGGGGAAACAGGTGAAGTGCCATACCGTTGAGACAGAGGATCCCATCCCATAATGAATGGGTCTAGCTATAGATTTATGACCAGTTGTTTTCCGGGTTTATGACCTCAATGAGCTGACAACCATGAGATTACGAGCACATCACTGTGATAGTCAGTGAACTCCAGACGCCTGTCAGGTTGCAGCCAACACAGAGCTCAGAGCTGAGCCACCACTTGGTGACTGGCAGGAAGTGAATGAGCCATTACGGAGACTCACAGACAGACCAATGAAGGCATTTGGCCATTAACCCACACACATCACAGCTCTATGGGGATCCACCCACAGGAAGTGGATTCTGAGTCGCCTGGTCTCCTAAGACCTGAGCTAGCAGACATTCCCTTTGAACCAGGCAAGTGGGAGGGGCAGAGGAAATAATACAAAAGATTCCCATGCTGTGATGACTGTCAGGGTTAGGTTTCCCATTTGTGTGATGTCAGGATTAGCTAAGAGGCAACTCTATCAGTCAGAGGAAGAGTACACAAAACTTACTCTTTCCATGACAGACTGACCAGTACAAAAGCTATGATCCCTTAGTGATGTCACATGTTAAATCTACTTCAATGAGTGTAGATAAAGGGGAGGAGACAGGTTAAAGAAGGATTTAAGCCTTGAGACAAGGATTGTGTGTGTGCCATTCAGAGGGTGAATGGGCAAGACAAAAGATTTAAGTGCCTTTGAAGAGGGTATGGTAGTAGGTGCCAGGCGCACCGGTTTGAGTGTGTCAAGAACCGCAACTATTCTGTTTTTTTTCACGCTCAACAGCTTCCCATGTGTATCAAGAATGGTCCACCACCCAAAGGACATCCAGCCAACTTGACAACTGTGGGAAGCATTGGCGTGAACATCGGCCAGTATCTCTGTGGAACGCTTCGACACCTTGTAGACTCCATGCCCTGACAAATTGGAGGCTGTTCTGAGGGCAAAGGGGAGGGGGGGGTGCAACTCAATATTAGGTGTTCCTAATGTGTTGTCCACTCAGTGGATATCATCCTGCAGACCACCTACTTCTCCTTTGCAGGAAGAGGAGATGAGGGCCATTGAGGCTAGAAGAGGACTGGCCACCCCTCAGTCTGGTTCCTCTAGGATTCTTCCTAGGTTCTGGCCTTTCTAGGGAGTTTTTCCTAGCCACCGTGCTTCTACACCTGCATTGTTTGCTGTTTGGGGTTTTAGGCTGGGTTTCTGTACAGCACTTCGTGACATCAGCTGATGTAAGAAGGGCTTTATAAATACATTTGATTGATTTGATTGAGGCATCCATCAGCAGCTAGCAGCTAGCCTGATGGGGATGAGCAGCAGAGCTGGCCCGGGGCCAAACACAATTGATGCATTTTCATACAGGATTTACCTCAGTGTTTTACCCAAAAGGCTTTTCTGTTTCCATCTAAGTGGGCCGGCACCCATGTCTCATTGGGCCATGGCTACGGCGGACCTGCTCACACTTAGGGCTAAAGCCAGGCCACTGATACTTTTCAGCTGTCATTTAAATAACTTAGCATAAGCAGCTTCTCACAAAGCAACTGTTTTGGTTATGCAGAGGTTGTTGATTCTGCTCTTCACAAGTCCTCACTGTAGCTATGCAAACACAATTTCCCTAGTATAACATAGGTGGTATACATACACTAGTGTAACAGTCRAAAAGCTGCAATTGTTCCCCAGGAACAAAGAGAAGGGCATGCAGTGGTAAATCAGCTAGAGGACCTTTTATAGAGAGCAGATGCAACCARTAAGCCTGAATGAAAGAGAGTCTCTCACTGGAGCATGCGGCTGAAACAGAAACGCTGCCTTTGTTTCAGAATCACCTCAATCGGAGACTTAACTCTTCTAGCAGACGGCCAGGGCCGAGAGAAACTCAAAGGCCAGCAGAAAAGAGCGAGGCAGGCAAGCCCCCTCCTTCCCCAGCAGAGCGAGGAAGGCAGCCCCCCTCACCACCAACGCCACTCGGCTTCCTAAGCCTGGCCAGCCATGAACAATAAAACATGAGCTCAAGAACATCTGCTTCTTCTTTCTTCAGGGGAAAAAAAATACAGGGATCCCCAACTGCATTTGATTTGATAAATTTGATATAAAACTAAGCTGACGGACAAGAAAGGAAAGAAGAACAATGAACCAGCCAGACATCCGCTCCATAACCAGTGGAATATACCAAAACCAAACGAAAGAGCACTAATGATGGGATGACTGTGATTATGCTCAGCTGACTGCACTGTRTTGATTAGGTACAGCAAAAACATGCACAACTGATCAATAGATAAACAAATAGCCAGTAGCCGGCTGCCGCCACCATCTCACATCTCTTGAAGGCAGGTATAACCTAACCCTGTGTTCATAAAGGGCTTTCCAGACCGCGCAGAGGGCTGTTTGGCAAGTATGCAGCAGGGCGTACGTTTGCAAAATATATAACTGGACCATGACCCCGGGATGAAACTGTATCGAACCTCTCCCTCTCTTCTTCAGGGAATTCAACACCAATTTTACCCATGCTCAATAAAAGCCTTCTTTGTAATTTACACAGCGGGTTGGTAATCCAACAAGCCTGGCCACAGCTCCCCAGCTATGCGCCCCCATAGTCTCACATGTGGCAATGCTCCAGTAACGAAGTCCAGATGCCAAGTCAGTTTGTTTCCCCTGCACATGGTGTCAGTGCCAGGAGACGAGATGAGTGGAGTGCGCTAGATCAGGCCCCAGCCCATATGCTGCAGTTTCACCTAAGACTTCCACCACACCAGTGTGTCGCCAGCGATTCATCTTAATGTAAGCTCTAGTGTTAAGTTAATTCCATCAGGAGTGTGACATAAAAGACTTGGGGTGAGCAGAATCAACCTCTGCATCATCAAGACCGTTGCTTTGTGAGTAGGTGTTTAAGTTTACAGTTTAGCCTTTGTTATGTAAATGCCAGCTGAGCAGTACCAGTGGCCTGACTTTGGCCCAAAGTGAGAGCCTCACAGAAATATTCCATATGCACAAAAAGCTTATTTCTCTAAAATGTTGTTCACAAATTTGTTTACATCCTTGACCAGCATGCAGAAAATAGATGAGTTTCCCAGCAAACGATTCGTTCATCCAGAAGGTTGCTTGCATGGGCAGTAATGGTGGTGGTAAATGTGGCGTCAATCAGGCTGATGAGCCGAAATGAAGAAAAAAACTATGCAGTGTCAACATGAAACACAGACCGTGGCATGTTTCCAATAATGAAATCCAGAGTGTTCCATGGCTCGGGACATCCTGGCGGGTGGTGAGTCCCAATGCTTTCTGCCCTGGAAAACTGCTCAGACCCAGGGGTTTAGTCAGTGGGCTGCAATGTACACTGTATGGAATTTTGCATAGAAAAATGTAAACCTTACTATTAACACTAGAGCTGACAACTGTTCATTCTACATCACAGAGGAGCATATTTGTACATTCAGTAATGTTGCATTTCTTCTGGATAAGCCTGAGGGGGGTGGGGGCAGCTGTGTGCGTCGAGGGGCAGAATTCAGTTGAGTCAAGGAGGCAGACAGAAGGGATATTGTGCGTGAGCACTCATGTGGGCCACTGCTCTAAAAACACTTCCCAAACACATGACTCCATTGTGGCACCAGAATAACCATCAACCCTGCTGATGCACCAAGTCCATGCTTAGCTAAGCCCTCCCGCTCTGCTCCCTCCTACTCCAAGCAGACAATTAGACCCTGACTACATCTCGTTAGACTAAATCATATGTTCAACTGGGATTGCCATAAAAAACAGGGACATATAACAGCATGTAGATATTGTCTGTTACTAAGGAGGTCTTGAGTAATCTCCTCCAATAGGGCACTGGAGCAGTCTTCACTGTGGCGTACTCCCTGGTGATGTTTGGGGTGGGGATTCATGCATTAAGGTGTGACTAAGCACCTTAGGGAGGATAACTCCTTTCTAACCTTGAAAATCCACAGACTGTCATTTTACTGACACTATGATCTGAATGGCTTTTGGCAAATTGTTTTGATGACTGACACCAAAGGGAAAACTTTCTGAACCGAACTCCATCCAAAACCCCAACTTTGCCCCTATCCAATTCAGTGGAACACCCAAACATACCATAAAAATTATTTCCATATGGACACTGGAATGTCTGTTATATTACTATACAGCCAGACACATCAGAAGTATTACTCAAAAACATACATATGGAGACATTCAACTGTGAACAGACAGACTTGAAAAGGTAAAAATAGACCAAAAGCAAACACAACGAGGTGATGCCGAACAACACTGCGCCAAGGCCTTCTGTTCTTTACCTCCCCTCACTCTGTAGCCAGACAGAGTTCAGTTCAGTCAAACTGGCTGCCGTTGGTGCTGCTGGACTAGCTGGCACATTCAATGGGAATCGTTTGTCACCGTTACTGCCTCGTCTGGCTGATTTCTCTTGTTTTCCCTCCATTCTCCCTCCTTTGCGCCCATCCCTGGGGCTGTTAAACTTCGAGAAATAGTGGGTGGGAGCTCCATTAAGAGCAGTTCTCTTCAGTCCTGTGTTCTCTCACCCTGTCCTCCTCTCTTACGAAGGCAGTGTTTATTCATAAGAGTGTGTTTACTGGGCCTTGGTCTCCAGAGGACACCGTCACACTGAAACGGGCCACTGATACTCATCTTCTTCAAGAGCAGCACTTCACTGCTTCTATTATAAACATTACTTTTCACATAACCACTGACTCAAGTAACTCAGCTATGAAAAAGTGCCTATTACAGTAGCTCTATAAATTATGAAGTTCATAAAGCTTCAGTATCAGATCAGAAAGTAGGCTAAAGGTCCAAACAGGAAATCAAAGCACACCCAGGACCGCTACTGCTGGTCAGAGGAAAGTGAGAAAGCATGGTGGCCTTGACTGATGGCAGTGATTCTGGAGCAGACGGGTTTAGGGTGGATGCTGGGACTGGGTCTGGTGCAGCCATGTTTAGGGTGGATGCTGGGACTGTGTCTGGTGCAGCCAGGTTTAGTCTGATGCAGGGGAGTGCCTGTCATGTCTCTGGGCCTGGTTCACTAACCACATATAGAGGGGGAGCTTATCAATCCTCAACCGGGCAAACAACCCGTCATCCTGTCCGCACACACACAGGTCCATACAGCCCCCTTCCTGAGAGAGCTAACTTCAGGGACAGTACTGGTCATTATTTATGAATGTACAGTCATGGCCAAAAGTTTTGAGAATGACACAAATATTAATTTTCATAAAGTCTGCTGCCTCAGTTTGGATGGCAATTTGCATATACTCCAGAATGTTATGAAGAGTGATCAGATGAATTGCAATTAATTGCAAAGTCCCTCCTTGCCATGCAAATGAACTGAATCCCGCCAAAAAATGTCCACTGCATTTCAGCCCTGCCACAAAAGGACCAGCTGACATCATGTCAGTGAATCTCTCGTTAACACAGGTGTGAGTGTTGACGAGGACAAGGCTGGAGATCACTCTGTCATGCTGATTGAGTTCGAATAACAGACTGGAAGCTTCAAAAGGAGGGTTGGTGCTTGGAATCATTGTTCTTCCTCTGTCAACCATGGTTACCTGCAAGGAAACACGTGCCATCATCATTGCTTTGCACAAAAAGGGCTTCACAGGCAAGGATATTGCTGCCAGTAAGATTGCACCTAAATCAACCATTTATCGGATCATCAAGAACTTCAAGGAGAGCGGTTCAATTGTTGTGAAGAAGGCTTCAGGGCACCCAAGAAAGTCCAGCAAGCGACAGGACCGGCTCCTAAAGTTGATTCAGCTGCGGGATCGGGGCCCAACCAGTACAGAGCTTGCTCAGGAATGGCAGCAGGCAGGTGTGAGTGCATCTGCACGCACAGTGAGGCAGAGACTTTTGGAGGATGGTCTGGTGTCAAGAAGGGCAGCAAAGAAGCCACTTCTCTCCAGGAAAAACATCAGGGACAGACTGATATTCTGCAAAAGGTACAGGGTTTGGACTGCTGAGGACTGGGGTAAAGTCATTTTCTCTGATGAATCCCCTCTCCRATTGTTTGGGGCATCCGGAAAAAAGCTTGTCCGGAGAAGACAAGGTGAGCGCTACCATCAGTCCTGTGTCATGCCAACATTAAAGCATCCTGAGACCATTCATGTGTGTGGGTTGCTTCTCAGCCAAGGGAGTGGGCTCACTCACAATTTTGCCTAAGAACACAGCCATGAATAAAGAATGGTACCAACACATCCTCCGAGAGCAACTTCTCCCAACCATCCAGGAACAGTTTGGTGATGAACAATGCCTTTTCCAGCATGATGGCGCACCTTGCCATAAGGCAAAATTGATAAGTGGCTTGGGGAACAAAACATCGATATTTTGAATCCATGGCCAGGAAACTCCCCAGACCTTAATCCCATTAAACTTGTGGACAATCCTCAAGAGGCAGGTGGACAAACAAAAACCCACAAATTCTGACAAACTCCAAGCATTGATTATGYAAGAATGGGCTGCCATCAGTCAGGATGTGGCCCAGAAGTTAATTGACAGCATGACAGGGCGGATTTCAGAGGTCATGAAAAAAAAGGGTCAACACGGCAAATATTGACTCTTTGCATCAAYTTCATGTAATTGTCAATAAAAGCCTTTGACAATTATGAAACGCTTGTAATTATACTTCAGTATAACATCTGACAAAAATATCTAAAGACACTGAAGCAGCAAACTTTGTGGAAATTAATATTTGTGTCATTCTCAAAACTTTTGGCCACGACTGTACCGAAAAAAATATATTAGAGTAACTTTCATGAAAGAAAAAAAAATCCATTGAACAGATGTTTTAGGCTGTCATAGTGAAACACGTCAATTTTGGTTTTCATTTTGACAGTTCATTGCAAAGGTGATACATGTTGGTATTTTATAAATACATCTAGCTCTTTTTGCCTCCGATGATTACACTTGAAATCGTGAAGTAGAGGCACCTTGAGAAGGTTCCTCTACGTCAGCTAAAAAGGAGGGGTTCGGTATGAAACACACTCCCTTCTAGATGTGCTGGGTGGTACCACCTCAAGGCTTACTATAAAAAGGTGACAGAGCGCCTTATTTGGTCTTGGTAAGTGGTGTGTGCCAATATATTTAGCATGATGCTTCCTTGACTAGTCTGTCGTTACACAACATTTCAAAAGGCAGTAAGGCATATTTCTGCACATGACCAAAATCAATGTTGTTGCTTACTGTTAAATACACGTGTGCTTTAAAAAAAAAAAAGAAACATGTAGGGTCTGAGGATTATACGTTTATATTCGTAACTACATCCATCGTAACAAGAAATAGATGACAATGGAGGTCATGTCAAGAAATTGTAGTTTTTATACCACCGCTATAATGTTGCTGCTACCGTCTCTTACGACCGAAAAGAGCTTCTGGACATCAGAACTGCGATTACTCACCTCAGATTAGACGAAGAGTTGTTCTWCAATGAGTCGGACAGGAGGGATATACTACAGACACCCGACCAGGCACAGATCCCTGTCATTCGCTGGAGAAGGAAACTGAGATTTCGCTGAAAAAGATCAGGGTGCCTTGTGAGGATCAGACGAGTGGCTAATCTGCCTTTGCTTTAGGTCCTGCTAGCTAACGTTCAAATCGCTGGAAAATACATTTTTAAAACTGAAAGCACGTATATCCTACAAACGGGACATTAAAAACTGTAATATCTTATGTTTCACCACGTCGGGACTGAACGACGACATTAAGAACATACAGCTGGCGGGTTATACACTATCGGCATGATAGAACAGCAGCCTCTGGTAAGACATGGGGTGGGGGCCTATGCATATTTGTAAACAACAGCTGGTGGACAATATCTAAGGAAGTCTCAAGGTTTTGCACACCTGAGGTAGAGTATCTCATGATAAGCTGTAGACCACACTATCAACCTAGAGAGTTTATCTGTATTTTTCGTAGCTGTCTACACACCACCAAAGACCAATGCTGGCACTAAAACCGCACTCAATGAGCTGTATACCACCATAAGCGAACAGGAAAACGCTCATCCAGAGGTGGCGCTCCTAGTGGCCGGGGACTTTAATGCAGGGTAATTTAATTAAGTTTTACCTTATTTCTATCAGCATGTTAAATGTGCAACCAAAGGGGAAAAATATTCTAGACCACCTTTACTCCACACACAGAGACGYGTACAAAGCTCTCCCTCGCCCTACATTTGGCAAATCTGACCATAATTCTACTCTCCCTATTCCTGCTTACAAGCAAAAATTAAAGCAGGAAGCACCAGTGACTTGGTCTATAAAAAAGTGGTCAGATGAAGCAGATGCTAAACTACAGGACTGTTTTGCTAGCACAGACTAAAATATGTTCCGGGATTCTTCCGATGGCATTGAGGAGTACACTACATCAGTCACTGGCTTTATCAATAAGTGCATTGAGGACGTCATCCCCACAGTGACTGTACGTTCATTCCCCAACCATAAGCCCTGGATTACAGGCAACATTCGCACTGAGCTAAAGGGTAGAGCTGCCACTTCAAGGAGCGGGACACTAATCCGGAAGCTTATAAGAAATCCCGCTTTGCTCTCCGACAAACAGGCAAAGCTTCAATACAGGACTAAGATCGAATTGGACTACACTGGCTCCGATGCACGTTGGATGTGGCAGGGCTTGCAAACTATTACAGACTACAAAGGGAAGCACAGCCGAGCTGCCCAGTGACACGAGCCTACCAGACGAGCTAAATAACTTCTATGCTCACTTCAAGGCAAGTAACACTGAAACATGCATGAGAGCACCAGCTGTTCCGGACAACTGTGTGATCATGCTCTCCGCAGCCTGTGTAAGTAAGACCTTTAAACAAGTCAACATTCACAAGGCCGCAGAGCCAGATGGATTACCAGGACACATACTCTGAGCATGCGAGTGTCTTCACTGACATTTTCAACCTCTCCCTGTCCGAGTCTGTAATACCAACATGTTTCATGAAGACCACCATAATCCCTGTACCCAAGAACACTAAAGGTAACCTGCCTAAATGACTACTGACCCATAGCACTCACATCTGTAGCCATGAAATGCTTTGAAAGGCTGGTCATGGCTCACAACACCATTATCCCAGAAACCATAAAACCACTCCAATTTGCATACCGCACCAACAGATCCACCGATGATGCAATCGCTATTGCACTCCACACTGGCCTTTCCCACCTGGAAAAAAGGAACACCTATGTGAGAATGCTATTCGTTGACTACGGCTCAGCATTCAACACCATAGTGCCCTCAAAGCTCATCACTAAGCTAACGACCCGGAAACTAAACACGTCCCTCTGGAACTGGATCCTGGACTTCCTGAAGGGCCGCCCCCAGGTGGTAAGGGTAGGTAACAACACATCCACCACGATGATCCTCAACACGTGGGCCCCTCAGGGGTGCGTGCTCAGTCCCCTCCTGTACTCCCTGTTCACTCATGACTGTACAGCCAGGCATGACTCCAACACCATCATTAAATTTGCTGATGACACAACAGCGGTAGGCCTGATCAACGACAAGGCAGCCTATAGGGAGGAGGTGCCAGGATAACAACCTCTCCCTCAACGTGATTTAGACAAAGGAGATGATTGTGGACTAGTGGAAAAGGAGGACCGAGCACGCCCCCATTCTCATTGACAGGGTTGTAGTGGAGCAGGTTGAGAGCTTCAGGTTCCTTGGCATCCACATCACCAACAAACTAGCATGGTCCAAGCACACCAAGACAGTTGTGAAGAGGGCACGACAAAACCTATTCCCCCTCAGGAAACTGAAAAGATTTGGCAATGGTCCTCATATCCTCAAAAAGGTTTAACAGCTGCACCATCGAGAGCATCCTGACTGGTTGCATCACTGCCTGGTATGGCAACTGTTCAGCCTCCAACCTCAAGGCACTACAGTGGGTAGTGCGTACGGCCTAGTACATCATCGGGGCCAAGCTTCCTGCCTTCCAGGACCTCTATACCAGGCGGTGTCAAAGGCCCTAAAAATTGTCAAAGACTCCAGCCACCCTAGTCACAGAATGTTCTCGCTGCTACTGCATGGCAAGCGGTCCAAGAGGCTTCTAAACAGCTTTCACCCCCAAGCCGTAAGACTCCTGAACAGCTAATCAAATGGCTACCCAGACTATTTGCATTTTTTTTATTATTTCTTACTTCTTTTTTTATAGGTATTTTCTTAACTGCATTGTTAGTTAAGGGCTTGTAAGTATGCATTTCACTGCAGGGTCTACACCTGTTGTATTCGGTGCATGTGAGAGAATTTTTTTTTTGATTGGTGGAGCAGTCTGCTAAAATAGTTGGCTCATTGTTCAATGGTTATGAGTTCTAATCCCACATGGGACAGAGATTATTTTTTTATTTTCTTCAAATCCTTTATAATATTAATCCTGTGCCCACACACGTCTAATTCTGAAAAGTGAAAGCATACCTGTGAGAGGGGTCGCCCTGATAGTAGTTGTAGGTTTTTATACAGTATCCAAGACCAATCTGTTAGTAATTTGACCATTTGAAAAAGAGCTACTGAGTAAATACTGCTTTGCGAGTTGGATTGAATTGAGCCCCTAATCCTAAATGTCAAGGTGATGATTGCACTTTTCTTCCACAATAAATGTGAGGCCACATTTCAATCATTTGTTATTACGCCCTAAACTTACTCCGCAAGTGGCAATAGACATCTGGAACTCAGCGCCTTACCATAACTGTCCAGAGTAGACCGATTATGATTTTTCAACACTGATACCGATTATTGGAGGACCAAAAAAAGCCGATACCGATTATCGGACGATTTATAAAAATAAAAAAAAATGTATTTGTAATAATGACAATTACAACAATACTGAATGAACACTTATTTTAACTTAATATAATACATCAATTAAAATCTATTTAGCTTCAAATAATGAAACATGTTCAATTTGGTTTAAATAATGCAAAAACAAAGTGGAGAAGAAAGTAAAAGTGCAATATGTGCCATGTAAGAACGCTAACGTTTAAGTTCCTTGCTCAGAACATGAGAACATATGAAAGCTGGTGGTTCCTTTTAACATGAGTCTTCAATATTCCAAGGTAAGAAGTTTTAGGTTGTAGTTATTATAGGAATTATAGGACTATTTCTCTCTATATGATTTGTATTTCATATACCTTTGACTATTGGATGTTCTTATAGGCACTTTAGTATTGCCAGTGTAACAGTATAGCTTCCATCCCTCTCCTCGCCGCTACCTGGGCTCGAGCCAGGAACACATCGACAACAGCCACCCTCGAAGCAGCGTTACCCATGCAGAGCAAGGGGAACAACTACTCCAAGTCTCAGAGCGAGTGACGTTTGAAACGCTATTAGCGCGCACCCCGCTAACTAGCTAGCCATTTCACATCGGTTACACCAGCCTAATCTCGGGTGTTGATAGGCTTGAAGTCATAAACAGCGCAATTATTGAAGCATTGCGAAGARCTGCTGGCAAAACGCACGAAAGTGCTGTTTGAATGAATACTTACGAGCGAGCTGAGCTGGTGCCTACCATCGCTCAGTCAGACTGCTCTATAAAATCATAGACTTAATTATAACATTATAATAAACAGAAACACGAGCCTTAGGTCATTAATATGGTCGAATCCGGAAACTATCATCTCGAAAACAAAACATTTATTCTTTCAGTGAAATAGGGAACCGTTCCGTATTTTATCTAACGGGTGGCATCCATAAGTCTAAATATTCCTGTTAACATTGAAGGTTGTGCAATGTATGTCATAATTACGTACAATTCTGGCAAATTAGTTCGCAATGAGCCAGGCGGCCCAAACTGTTGCATATACCCTGACTGCGTGCAATGAACGCAAGAGAAGTGACACAATTTCACCTGGTTAATATTGCCTGCTAACCTGGATTTCTTTTAGCTAAATATGTAGGTTTAAAAATATATAGTTCTGTGTATTGATTTTAAGAAAGGCATTGATGTTTAGGTACACATTGGAGCAACGACRGTCCTTTTTCGCAAATGCGCACCGCATTGATTGTATGCAACGCAGRACACGCTAGATAAACTAGTAATATCATCAATGTGTAGTTATAACTAGTGATTATGATTGATTGTTTTTTACAAGATAAGTTTAATGCTAGCTAGCAACTTACCTTGGCTTCTTACTGCATTCGCGTAACAGGTGGGCTCCTCGTGAGGCAGGTGGTTAGAGCGTTGGACTAGTTAACCGTAAGGTTGCAAGATTGAATCACTGAGATGACAAGGTAAAAATATGTCGTTCTGCCCCTGAACAAGGCAGTTAACCCACCGTTCCTAGGCCGTCATTGAAAATAAGAATGTGTTCTTAACTGACTTGCCCAGTTAAAAAGGTTTAAAAAAAAAAAAAAAAAAAAAAGAAAAAAATCGGCGTCCAAAATTACCGATTTCCGATTGTTATGAAAACTTGAAATTGGCCCTAATTAAATCGTCCATTCTGATTAATCGGTCAACCTCTAGTCCAGAGCCATGTCTGCTCGCAATGCATATACTTTTATTATCAGAGTGTGCCAGTGGACGTCTGGTAAATATGCTTTAGTGAAAAAGTGTTGGGATCAGGTGAAACTACTTTTACCCACCTCCAAAATGAATATTTATGAGCAATTCCCTCCACCTACAACCTCTCACCTGAATGCATTTTGGGCAAAGGCTTAAATTGTGGTTGAGAGATACTGTAGTGCTTTTAACTTCTTATGGCTGCAGGGCGGTGCCGGTACACTTATGACAACAGCCCGTACAAGTGCAGGGCGCGAAATTCAAAAGATATTTTTTAGAAATATTTAACTTTCACACATTAACAAGTCCAATACAGCAAATGAAAGATACACATCTTGTGAATCCAGCCAACATGTCCGATTTTTAAAATATTTTACAGCGAAAACACCACGTATATTTATGTTAGCTCACCACCAAATACAAAAAAAGCACAGACATTTTTCACAGCACAGGTAGCTTGCACAAAACCAACCTAACTAACCAAGAACCAACCAAACTAACCAAGAAACAACTTCATCAGATGACAGTCTTATAACAAGTTATACAATAAATCTATGTTTTGTTCGAAAAATGTGAATATTTGAGGTATAAATCATAGTTTTACATTGCAGCTACAATCGGAAATAGCACCGAAGCAGCTAGAACAATTACAGAGACCAAATTGAAATACCTAAATACTCATCATAAAACATTTATGAAAAATACATGGTGTACAGCAAATTAAAGAGAAACATCTTGTGAATCCAGCCAATATTTCCGATTCTTTAAGTGTTTTACAGCGAAAACACAATATAGCATTATATTAGCTTACCACAATAGCCAAAAACACAACAGCATTGATTCAAGCCAACAGTAGCGATAACGAATAAACCAGCAAAAGATATTCATTTTTTCACTAACCTTCTCAAAATTCATCAGATGACAGTCCTATAACATCATATTACACAATACATATATTGTTTGTTCGAAAATGTGCATATTTAGCGGCACAAATCGTGGTTATACAATGTGAATACTAGGCAAAATGCAATAACAATGTCCGGAGAAATCTTGGAGAGGCACCTAATCTAATCAAATAACTATTCTAACTACAAGTTACTAAAAAATACATGTTGGACACTTCCTGTCAGGAAGTTTGCTGCAAAATGAGTTCTGTTTTACTCACAGATATAATTCAAACGGTTTTAGAAACTAGAGAGTGTTTTCTATCCAATAGTAATAATAATATGCATATTGTACGAGCAAGAATTGAGTACGAGGCCGTTTGAAATGGGCACCTTTCATCCAAGCTACTCAATACTGCCCCTGCAGCCCAAAGAAGTTAAAGGGTATCTGTATACCTACCTCACTGTCTGGAACAAACAACCAGGGAACACATCTACAGGGGCTGCCTGTAAACCTGTGGTCTTTGAAAGTGCATATTATGACCTTGTCTAAGCCTATGCTATCTTGCGGGATAGGTCGTTTGACGTGCATGATGCAACAAGTGGCTTTTAAAAATGTCACAGTCATCTGTCCATGACTCTGACAGCACACACTTTTCATGTGATCCTGTGCTAGAAGGTTGTTGCGTGTGTGGGTGAACATTACACCAAATCTCCAGCTAAAACATATTGTTTAGTCTTTGATCATCATCATGATTTCATTATGTTTCACTTTGAGTATGTTATTTTATGATGGCTGTGGTGAGCTGAATGAAGGCTAAGCACAACAGCACCAAACAAATTTAGGCCATCTTCAAATTGACTGTCTGCCTTTTTCACTATACACTGTAATTACAGCTATTTATAAAGTTACAATAAACTCAGGATTGCCCACATTGAGAGATCAGAGTTGCCAGAAAGAATGTGGAGTGCCTTCCAAGCAATCAGTTTCCCTCTATCCTAAGTGTTTGCCATACGTTTGTACCAAACGCACATCACAAATCGTACCGCATAGCTCGGTTAGCTGCTCGCTGCAGAATTCAAAGCTCTTTTTCTTCCCTCTCCCCACAAGATGACACACCCAGGAGCATTCCTGTCAATTTTCTGTAGGCAGGGCTCCTTTGGATTAAAGGCTTGCTCTGATCAAAGCCCCAGTCAATCACAGACAGACACACAGAGGACCTGGGCCCAAAACCTGCAACACCATCTCCTAGCCTACATTGGACAAGCTTTCAGAAAATATCAGTTCAGGGAACCCTGATGAGCTTATAAGAAAGAACCAATTGTTACAGTGTTAAAAAATCATGGTGGTACAGAATAACTCATTCTGTCATTGGCATGAATGAAAATCTAAAATCGAGACAGATATTATTCTTATCGGAGTGCACAACTGTAATACGCCTACATAATGACAACTTGTCGTCATCCYTTTGAAAACTAGAGACAGTGAATGAGTAGCTTGGTGAGTAAACTGACAAAGCATTTCCATACAGGATTTACCCCAGTGTGATCCAAAAGGCTCAGACTTGAGCGTTACAATCTACGTAGGCTGGCACCGGCGTCTCACTGGGCCATGGCACCGGCAGATCTGCTCTCACTTGGGGTCAAAGCCAGGCCACTGGTACTTTTCAGCTTACATTTACATTTTTGTCATAACAATGGCTAACTGTGAACTTTAACACCTTCTCACAAAGCAACTGTTTTCAATATGCAGAGGTTGTTGATTATGCACTTCCCAAGGCCTCACTGTCAGCCCTAGCTATGGAAAGACAATTTCCCTAGTATAACATCAGGGTGTGTACACAAGTGTAACACTGCTGTTACTGTCGAAAAGCAGCAGAAAGGTAAACTACACTAACAAAGGAACACTCCTCCCTCCCAGCCAGGGGAGAACGACTGCCCCCTCACATAGAAGATTTTAAGTTGAAGGCCGACCACGGTACTGCAGGCATTGTTTCCAGGATCCCCGATTATAGTGAATGGGGAAATGGCGAACTTCATGGTCAATATTCGTGGATATTTTTTTGTACACAAACATGGAACCAATAAATTATTATTTCGCCAGATGTACACTACCAGTCAAAAGTTTGGACACCTACCAATTCAAGGGTTTTTCTTTATTTTTACACATTGTAGAATAATAGTGAAGACATCAAACCTATGAAATAACACATATGGTATCATATAGTAACCAAAAAATGGTCTTCAGCAAATCAAAATATATTTTATATTTGAGATTCTTCAAAGTAGCCACCCTTTGCACACTCTTGGAATTCTCTCAACCAGATTCATGAGGAATGCTTTTCCAACAGTCTTGAAGGAGTTCCCACATATGCTGAGCACTTGTTGGTTGCTTTTCCTTCACTCTGCGGTTCAACTCATCTCAATTGGGTTGAGGCCAGGTCATCTGATGCAGCACTCCATCACCGTCCTTGGTCAAATAGCTTTTACACAGCCCGGAGGTGTGTTTTTGTTAATTGTCCTGTTGAAAAACAAATGATAGTCCCACTAAGCTCAAACCAGAAGGGATGGCGTATCGCTGCAGAATGCTGTGGTAGCCATGCTGGTTAAGTGTGCCTTGAATTCTAAATATATCACTGACAGTATCACCAGCAAAGCACACACACACCATCACACCTCCTCCATGCTTCACGGTGGGAACCACACATGCGGAGATCATTCGTTCACCTACTCGGCATCTCACAAACACGGCAGTTGGAACCAAAAACCTCAAATTTGGATTCATCAGACCAAAGGAAAGATTTCCACCGGTCTAATGTCCATTGCTTATGTTTCTTGGCCCAAGCAAGTCTCTTCTTATTATTGGTGTCCTTTAGTAGTGGTTACTTGAACTCTGTGAAACATATATTTGGGCTGCAATTTCTGAGGCTGGTAACTCTAATGAACTTATCCTCTGAAGCAGGTAACTCTGGGTCTTCCTTTCCTGTGAGAGCCTCCTCATGAGAGCCAGTTTCATCATAGCGCTTGATGGTTTTTGTAACTGCACTTGAAGAAACTTTTGAAGGTATGGACTGACCTTCATGTCTTAAAGTAATGGACTGTTGTTTCTCTTCGCTTATTTGAGCTGTTCTTGCCATAATATGGACTCAAACGCATTAAGGAAAGAAATTCCACAAATTAACTTAAGGTACACCTGTTAATTGAAAGGCATTCCAGGTGACTACCTCATGAAGCTGGTTGAGAGAATGCCAAAAGTGTGCAAAGCTGTCAAGGCAAAGGGTGGCTACTTTGAAGAATCTCAAATATGAAATTTATTTTGATTTGTTCAACACTTTTTGGGTTACTACATGATTCCATGTGTTATTTAATAGTTTTGATGTCTTCACTATTATTCTACAATTAAGAAAATAGTAAAAATGTATTAATACCCTGGAATGAGTAGGTGTGTTCAAACTTTTGACTGGTACTGTATGTCCTTGAACCGATTACTTTAAAACCACACACAGACAAAAAAGGTTATAAAGATAATTGAGTTGCTAAYGGCAGTCTGCAGTAGCTCGGTCGGCCTTCCACTTAAGGTACTCCATGAGAGGGGGCAGCACTGAGCTAACCTACAATGTCACATCCTAGAGTAGCTCAAACTGCGCATGCAATGTTTTCAAAAACTCCTCCATGTAGCCAAATGGTGACATGGTGAAATGACACTTCCTGATCATCAAATGCGCCACTGAACATTCTCATAGGAAACAACGGGGTGACGTCGTCGATGGCTTCGTCTATATTTTTTTGAAAATTCTATGCTCCCTTCCCATCCCAGTTTTTTTCAACTGGAGACACAAAGGCAGAAAACCGCCTCCACGAAAAACACAGACAGGCCTCCACAACCTTCATGCCAAGAAATGTCCTCAGCAATGTTATCAAATAGTACATTTTGGCTAATTCATTCTCATTTCTCTACTGATTTAACAAGTTTCTATTAGACGCGTTTTCAAAGCAGCCAAAATAAAGTTACAACTTGGCCTAGCTTATTTCTCTTACAGTGAGCACAAGTCCTTAAATCTCTACAATAGAGTTTCCATGCCACTGAATAACTATCGAGCCTCTGTTTTACAGTATCATGGGACAGCAGGTGGCTTTGACAACTTTCCACAGGTAGACTAGGCAGCATATAAACAGACCAGGGAGCTGAGGGACTCGTTAGGGTTTCTAGAGAACACTGAGCTACAAACCTGCGCCACACTAGCTAGAGATAGAAGTTCTCGAACCACAGATCTAGGATCAGATAACCCAACCCCAAATCCTATCCTTAACCATTTGGGGAATTTCGAAAATCTGACCCTGGATGAGCAGAGTGACTCATTAGGATTTGTAACAGAGCACACTGCACTGCCAGCACTGGGCTACAAATCCTACTCCACATTCCAAGTGTTACTATGGATGCCTATTATTCGGAATGGTTTCAATCTACTAAGCCAAGCTCAAAAGGCCTACTTTAATAAACTTTCTCTGACCTAATTTCACAAAGTAGCCGTGTGAGGCCGTGAGTCATCATCAGAAACTCAGACAGACACCTTCAGGAATGGGCTTGGGAGATAAGATAACCAGAGATGGTTCACGGGCAGATTTCACACTCATCTCTTCACTAGACTTACCCACGCATCTACATCACTTCGCTTAAAACCTCTTCTGAAGGTCATTATCCCAAAAATTAACAAGTATTTCTGCATGATTAAAAACATGAAACCACAACAAGTCTACACTCAAGGTTGTGAGATAAAGCAGCCCAATCCCATGAAGTAGGCTATACTAAATGAACATCATTGAGGCTATAGTTTGAGAAGAAAAAAAATGTAGGGCCTAGGAACTAACCTACAATAAAACAGCATGAAAAAAAAAGTATGTGCTATTGTGTAATTCGAAATACATGGTGTGCTTGATAAGACAGAACGGTTCCTGTATTAGATATTGGCTAGGCAACATGGTTAAGTTATGGTGAATTAATCAAACTGATGAGACTTTTCTGAAAAGAGGTTCTCCATCTGCTGAGTTGCTTATGCAAAAGCAATGTATAGAGGGGTTTGCCTCTGTGAAAAGGAAAAAGGGTTGCTTATGAAACCAACGCAAGTATAATTGGACCATATCTGCTGAGATATGTACTGAGGTAAGGAGCAAATATGAACCTACACTACCTTTCAAAAGTTTGGGGTCACTTAGAAATGTCCTTGGTTTTGAAAGAAACACTTTTTTTGACCATTAAAATAACATCAAATTGATCAGAAATACAGTGTAGACATTGTTAATGTTGTAAATGACTATTGTAGCTGGAAACGGCTGATTTTTAATGGAATATCTACATAGGCGTACAGAGGCCCATTATCAGCAACCATCACTCCTGTGTTCCAATGGCATGTTGTGTTAGCTAATCCAAGTTTATCATTTTAAAAGGCTAAATGATCATTAGAAAACTTTTTTGCAATTATGTTAGCACAGCTGAAAACTGTTGTTCTGATTAAAGAAGCAATTAAACTGGCTTTCTTTAGACTAGTTGGGGATCTGGAGCATCAGCATTTGATGGTTCGATTACAGCCTCAAAATGGCCAGAAACAAAGCACTCGTCAGTTTATTCTTGTTCTGAGAAATGATGGCTATTCCATGCGAGTAATTGCCAAGAAACTGAAGATCTCATACAATGCTGTGTACTACTCCCTTCACAGAACAGCGCAAACTGGCTCTAACCAGAATAAACTGTTGAGAAGCCTTTTTGTCCTAGACTTGGCACTCCGGTACCGCTTGCCATGCGGTAGTAGAGAGAACAGTCTATGACCAGGGTGGTCATTTTTAGGGCCTTCCTCTGACACCGCCTGGTGTGGAGGTCCTGGATGGCAGGCAGCTTAGCCCCAGTGATGTACTGGGCAGTACACACTACTCTCTGTAGTGCCTTGCGATCGGAGGCCGAGCAATTGCCGTACCAGGCAGTGATGCAACCAGTCAGGATGCTCTCGATGTTGCAGCTGTAAAACCTTTTGAGGATCTCAGGAACCATGCCAAATCTTTTTAGTTTCCTGAGGAGGAACAGGCTTTGTCGTGCCCTCTTCATGACTGTCTTGGTGTGTTTGGACCATTCTAGTTTGTTGGTGATGTGGACACCAAGGAACTTGAAGCTCTCAACCTGCTCCACTACAGCCCCGTCGATGAGAATGGGGCAAGCTCACTTGGTCTCTGACCTTCTCCCTATAGGCTGTCTCATCATTGTCGGTGATCAGGCCTACCACTGTTGTGTAGTCTGCAAACTTGATGGTGTTGGAGTCGTGCCTGGCCATGCAGTAGTGGGTGAACAGGGAGTAAAGGAGGGGACTGAGCACGCACCCCTGTGGAGCTCCAGTGTTGAGGATCAGCGTGGCAGACCTACCCTCACCACCTGGGGGCAGCCCGTCAGGAAGTCTAGGATCCAGTTGCAGGGGGAGGTGTTTAGTCCCAGGATCCTTAGCTTAGTGATGAGCTTTAAGGGTACTATGGTGTTGAACGCTGAGCTGTAGTCAATGAATACCATTCTCACATAAGTGTTCCTTTTGTCCAGGTGGGAAAGGGCAGCGTGGAGTGCAATAGAGATTGCATCATCTGTGGATCTGTTTGTGCGGTATGCAAATTGGAGTTGGTCTAGGGTTTCTGGGATAATGGTGTTGATGTGAGCCATGACCAGCCTTTCAAAGCACTTCATGGCTACGGACGTGAGTGCTACGGGTCTGTAGTCATTTAGGCAGGATTCCTTTGTGTTCTTGGGCACAGGGACTATGGTGGTCTGCTTGAAGCATGTTGGTATTACAGACTCAATAGGGACATGTTGAAAATGTCAGTGAAGACACCTGCCAGTTGGTCAGCACATGCCCGGAGCACACGTCCTGGTAATCCGTCTGGCCCCGCAGCCTTGTGAATGTTGACCTGTTTTAGGGTCCTACGCACGTCGACTACGGAGAGCGTGATCACACAGTCATCCGGAACAGCTGATGCTCTCATGCATGCCTCAGTGTTGCTTGCCTCGAAGCGAGCATAGAAGTGATTTAGCTCGTCTGGTAGGTTAGTGTCACTGGGCAGCTCGCGGCTGTGCTTCCCTTTGTAGTCTGTAATAGTTTGCAAGCCCTGCCACATAAGACGAGCATCGGAGCCGGTGTAGTATGATTCAATCTTAGCCCTGTATTGAAGCTTTGCCTGTTTGATGGTTCGTCRCAGGGCATAGCAGGATTTCTTATAAGCTTCCGGGTTAGAGTCCTGCACCTTGAAAGAGGCAGCTCTACCCTTTAACTCAGTGCGAATGTTGCCTGTAATCCAGTGCTTCTGGTTGGGGTATGTACGTACAGTCACTGTGGGGACGACGTCCTCGATGCACTTATTGATAAAGCCAGTGACTGATGTGGTGTACTCCTCAATGCCATCGGAAGAATCCCGGGAACATGTTCCAGTCTGTGCTAGCAAAACAGTCCTGTAGTTTAGCATCTGCTTCACCTGACCACTTTTTTATAGACCGAGTCACTGGTGCTTCCTGCTTTAATTTTTGCTTGTAAGCAGGAATCAGGAGAATAGAGTTGTGGTCGGATTTACCAAATGGAGGGCGAGGGAGAGCTTTGTACGCATCTCTGTGTGTTGAGCACAGGTGATCTAGAATTTTTTTCCCTCTGGTTGCACATTTAACATGCTGATAGAAATTTGGTAGAACTGATTTAAGTTTCCCTGCATTAAAGTCTCCGGCCACTAGGAACGCCTCCTATGGGTGAATGGTTTATTGTTTGCATATTTCCTTATACAGCGGACTGAGTGCGGTCTTAGCGCCAGCATCTGTCTGTGGTGGTAAATAAACAGCCACAAAGTATAGCTGAAAACTCTCTAGGCAAGTAGTGTGGCCTGCAATTAATCACAATATACTCTACTTCAGGCGAGCAAAATCTAGAGACTTCCTCAGATTTCGTGCACCAGCTGTTTACAAATATGCACAGACCGCCCCCCACCCCCCGTCTTACCGGAGTGTGATGTTCTATCTTGCCGGTGCAGCGTATATCCCACCGGTGCAGCGTATATCCCATATCCATGTTGTCATTCAGCCACGATTCCGTTTAACATAGGATATTACAGTTTTTGATGTCCCGTCGGTAGGATATTCGTGGATCGTACCTCGTCTAATTTATTGTCCAATGATTGCACGTTGGCGAGTAACGGTACCGGCAGCTTTCCCACTCACCTTCTGCGGGTCCTCACGAGGCATCCCGCTCTGTGTCCCCTGTACCTGCGTTTCTTCCTCGTGCAAATAACGGGGATGTTGGCCCTGTCAGGTGTTTGGAGAATGTCCTGTGCGTCTTGCTTGTTGAAGAAAAAAATCTGTCTCTCATCCGAGGTGAGTGATCGCTGTCCTGATATCTAGAAGCTCTTTTTTTGCCGTAAGATACGGTTGCAGAAACACTATGTACAAAATAAGTTACAAATAACGCGAAAAAAAACAATAGCACAATTGGTTGGGTGTAACGGATGTAGAAATGGCTAGCTAGTTAGGAGGACGCGCTAATAGCATTTCAATCGTTACGTCACTTGCTCTGAGACCTGAAGTAGGGTTTCCCTTGCTCTGCAAGGGCCGCGGCCTTTTGTGGAGTGATGGGTAACGATGCTTCGTGGGCGACCGTTGATGTGTGCAGAAGGTCCCTGGTTCGCGCCCGTGTCGGGGCGAGGGGACGGTTTAAAGTTATACTGTTACATTGATGCTGTTGACCCCGATCACTGGTTGCTGCGGAAAAGGAGGAGGTTGAAAGGGGTGAGTGTAACGGATGTGAAATGTCTAGCTAGTTAGCGGGTACGCGCTAATAGCATTCAATCGGTTACGTCACTTGCTCTGAGACCTGAGAGTAAGGTTTTCCCCTTGCTCTGCAAGGGCCGTCTGGCTTTTGTGGAGCGATGGGTAACGACGCTTCGTGGGTGACTGTTGTTGATGTGTGCAGAAGGTCCCTGGTTCGCGCCCGTGTCGGGGCGAGGGGACGGTCTAAAGTTGTACTGTTACATGGGCGCCCGTAAAACTGCTGCCATTTCTTCCGGCGCCATTTTACCCCCAAGCTATAAGACTCCTGAACGGGTAATCAAGTGGCTACCCAGACTATTTGCATTGTGTGCCCCCCCCCAACCCCTCTTTTACGCTGCTGCTACTCTCGGTTTATCATATATGCACAGTCACTTTAACTAGACATTCATGTACATACCACCTCAATTGGCCCGACCAACCAGTGCTCCCCCACATTGGCTAACCGGGCTATCTGCATTGTGTCCTGCCACCCACCAACCCCTCTTTACGCTACTGCTACTCTCTGTTCATCATATATGCATAGTCACTTTAACCATATCTACATGTACATACTACCTCAATCAACCTGACTAACCCGTGTCTGTATATAGCCGCGCTACTGTTTTTCACTGTYTTTTTATTTCTTTACTTACCTATTGTTCACCGAATACCTTTTTTACACTATTGGTTAGAGCCTGTAAGTAAGCATTTCACTGTTGTATTCAGCGCACGGGACAAATAAACTTTGATTTGAATAGAAAGAGGAGTGGGAGGCCCCGGTGCACAACTGAGCAAGAGGACAAGTACATTAGAGTGTCTAGTTTGAGAAACAGACACCTCACAAGTCCTCAACTGGCAGCTTCATTAAATAGTACCCTCAAAACACTAGCCTCAACGTCAACAGTGAAGAGGCGACTCTGTGATGCTGGTCTTCTAGGCAGAGTTGCAAAGAAAAAGCCATATCTCAGACTGGCCAATGAAAAGATTAAGATGGATAAAAGAACAGACACTGGACAGAGGAACACTGCCTGATGTTATTTTAATGGACAAATAAATGTGCTTTTATTTCAAAAACAAGGACATTTCTGAGTGACCCTAAACTTTTGAATGGTAGTGTATGTCATGTCTGTAACTAGCATTCTAAGGCATTTGAGTCAGCTACGGAAGTCTATATTTATTAGTTTGTTTCCTGTTCCGCAATCACGTTTACTATGATAGAGTTAGGGGCTGAAATGGCCGCTGTATCTTGTTCAGCACAGGAATCTCTCAACAAAGTAGTTGAATTGGTTAGGTCTACTAATGCAGACACATATGGCAAACAGAGCAGCTCAAGAGAGGGAAGTGTAGATACATTATTTCATCAGGAGGAAATGACTTGCCACATTTGACACTGGAAACAACACCAAGAATGACAAGACTTTTCAGCGAAACCTACACCTAAAATGTACTGTTCTTATTTGGTCTTTTCAGTTACAGGTTTTTCCACAGCTCCTACATTATATTCATGTGCTTACAGTGCTGTGGAGCATTTTGGCAACATGTGGTTGGGTGGAGGTGAAAGGACATGGGACTAAATTTAACTATGAAGTTTGGCTCACCTACTCTTTTTTGCTCCAAAATGTGTCATTTGTGCAATAAAAAGTCTGCGCTCAGACAATGAGCACGAGCACTGGTTAGTGTGGGTATAGTTTGTGGAACATTCCAACAGGAATCTGTTCCAAAAACTTTGTAAATAACAAGGTTGTCAACAAACAACACATTGTATAGCGTCAGAATAAGATACTGAGTAGGGAGTGGGCTATTTATTTAAAGTTTTTCACTCACCACGTTTATTCCAAAAGTCTGTCCTCACTCTGGTACCCTTTTATTTATTTTTTATTTTTTTTACAAACATTAAGAATAATCTGCGTGGTGAGTTGATACCTATTTGTCAGCTAGTTAGCTAGGTGAATTGATCATGCTACTTTGTATGCGTTGTTTGTTGGCAACCTTGTGCTTTACAACGTTTTTGGAACAGATTCCTGTTGGAACGTTCCACAAATGATGCCCACCCCACTGGTTATCAGAATGCATAAGTGACATGTGGGTATTGTTGTTTAGTTTAAAACCAACTTGTCTGGCTGATGGAATAACAATGGAATAACTATTCAGCATTCTAAGTGTGATGTTGCTCGTTCCAAAGTCAACCATACAGTCAGTGGATATATATCTAACTGCTGCAACACAATTCGTCAGGACAGAAAGAAAATTAGGCCGTTTTAATTTCTGAATGAGTGACATGATACGTTTGTATCTATTTGGGAGAGGACGTAGACAATAAGGTAACTTGAATTATCAGACATCAATGAACTGTAAACAGTGAAATATCTGTTAGTTAATATTATGAAAAAATGATGACTGTCAAGATACTTCGCGCACTAAAACTCCTACAACAAATTATTTGGATACTGTACAACAATTCTGGCTAATATCGGCTTCCCAGCTTCATGATCTGTTCCTTTACAAACTTTTGTTCAAAACAAGCGCTCTAATAATGTATCTTACCTTGTTCAGTTGTTTTTCTCATTGTCTGAGTTGACTCCTTATTGTATTTCCCGCATACAACTGATAGACAATTCAGAAATAATATTTTGTAGTTCCCTTTTTGATGAAATCAAAACTGGATAACCAACCAAATACTTCCAGCTAACGTTAGCATAGCTAAGGACGTTGCCGTTCAGAATCGAGCACTAAACATATGCTTATAGTAGCTAATCACAAAACGGTTTAGAAGCATGCCGCAAAGTTATTTTTCTACAATGTAGTATACCTATTTTCAATGGCTATCTTACCCAAATACTGTAACCTTGATGTGGTCAAATAAATTTAATCGTACATAATTTCAAGTCTACTGCCTGGCTTCGCGAGTTGACTACAATGATTATATGGTTTGCTGCTAGCTACTTCCTTTCTCTCGCAAGCTCGAGGCTCCGCGCGGTGAAAAAAAAGTTGAGAAAAAAACGCAAGTGATATTCCAAAGAGTTTCTAAACCCAGAGGCGCTTCAACGCAAGACTTCCTGCAACGCTTGCGAAACCGACCAAACAGACCAGGCCGGGGTTTGAGAAGTCAATAAGAGGAGTGAAAAATAATTTATTAGTTGTTACCTTTCTCTAAATCTAAAGGCACAACCTAGATTCTAGCCAGTGTCTTAAGTAGATGAACATGTTATTATTCCAACCTCGGGAAAGTGACAAACTGACACGTTTTTATTTTCGTCAAAAACAACTTTATAGCGAAGGAGTGCCTTTGAGTTGACAGACTGCACATGCGCAGTTTGGCGCGTGAGGCTCATTAGACCCAACGTGCTGCTTCTACGCATGAGCTTTGCTAGTCAACGTCGCCATGACATCGCCCACAAGTGTGATCGGGGATTTCTATTGGAGAAATACTTTTAGCCTATCTGGATATTCCATACAATGCAACTAACTCACTGTTCCACCAAACATGTAATTGCTCAGCGCCATCTACAGATATTAGATTAGTGATGCACTTTAAACGTTGAGTGCAGTGACATCACAGGGTAAAACTTAGTTAAAAGTATCTTTGGTAACCTGTGGTAACATTTAGACCTGCAACGGAAAAGCATCATGCAATAAAGGCATTTTACTACCGGTAAAGAACCATGGTAAGTATTTTACAAGTTATACATTTACATTTGTTGTTGACATGTCCGGGTATGTTTGGTAGAAACTGGTATCATAGTCTGATTCATTAGCCTATCAACTATACTGAACAAAAATATAAACGCAACATACAACAATTTCTAAGATTWTACTAAGATAGTAAAATCAGTCAATTGAAATAGGGGTGAAGCCATGGGTGGGCCTATGCCCACCCAAAGCTTCACCCCTGCCCGGTCATATGAACTCCATCAGGGCCTAATTTATTTATTTCAATTGACTGATTTTACTAACTCAGTAAAATGTTAGAAATTGTTGCATGTTGCGTTTATATTTTTGTTCCCACTGGGGAGACAGGCCCAGTCAATCAGAATGCGTTTTCCCCACAAAAGGGCTTCATTACAGACAGAAATACTCCTCAGTTTCATCAGCCGTCTGGGTAGCTGGTCTCAGACAATCCCACAGGTGAAGAAGCTGGATGTGGAGGTCCTGGGCTGGCGTGGTTACTCGTGGTCTGCGGTTGAGAGGCTGGTTGGACGTACTGCCAAATTCTCTAAAATGACGTTATGGTAGAGAAATTAACATTACATTCTCTGGCAACAGCCCTGGTGTATATTCCTGCAGTCAGCATGCCAATTGCACGCTCCCTCAAAATTTGAGACATCTGTGCCATTGTGTTGTGTGACAAAACTGCACATTTTAGAGTGGCATTTTATTATTATCCCCAGCACAAGTGCACCTGTGTAATGATCATGCTGTTTAATCAGCTTGTTGATATTCCACACCTGTCAGGTGGATTAATTATCTTGGCAAAATGTTCACTAACAACGATGTAATCAAATGTGTGCACAAAATTTGAGAGAAATACCCTTTTTGTGTGTATGGGAAATTATCTGGGATCTTTTTTTTCAGCTCACGAAACATGGGACCAACACTTTACATGTTGTGTTTTTATTTTTGTTCAGTATAGTATACTGATGTTTGATAAAACCTAGAAATGCCCGATTTTACCTCCAAATTCCAGGATTGTCAGAAGACAGTGCTTCCTACTGATAATGAATGATTCCGTGTCAATTTGTAAATATCATCCACTTGGCCTGATTGCAGTGCTTAGTTTGGCTTTATAACTAAATCGGTCCACACCAAGGCTCATGTGATTTACAAAGTACAAAGCAAGTTGAAAGTGGCTTCTGCTAGTATAAATGAGCCAAAATCAGCACCATGTGGTAACTTTGTCTGTGAATAGTACATGCAATTTCATTAAATGACCAACAGGTGTTGATACAGCTCTTCCCAGAATATTTTTTGACGAAAGGGTGATTTTGTCCATCCACACCRGACACGATCATGACACACAGCTTAAAAAATGACAACAAAATGTGAACCAACTAAACTGAACAAAAATATACATTCAATATGTAAAGTGTTGGACCCATGTTTCATGAGTTGAAATAAAAGATGGTGAAATGTTTCATACTCACATAAAGCTTATTTATCAAAAATGTTGTGCACAAATTTGTTTACCTCCCTGTTAGTGAGCATTTCTCCTTTGCCAAGATAATCCATCCCCTGACAGGTGTGGCATATCAAGGAGCTAATTAAACAGCATGATCATTACACAGATGCACCTTGTGCTGTGGACAATAAAAGAGCCACTCTAAAATGTGCAGTTTTATCACACAACACAAGTTGTGAGTGAGTGTGTAATTGGCATGCTCACTGCAGGACTGTACACCAGAGCTGTTGCCAGAGAATTTAATGTTAATTTCTCTACCATAAGCCACACCCAACATTGTTTTAGAGAATTTGGCAATACATCCAACCTGCCTCACAACCTCAGACCACGTGTAATCAATCACGCCAGCCCAGGACCTCCACATCCAGCTTCTTCACCTGTGGGATCGTCTGAGACCAGCCACCCAGACAGCTGATGAAAATTAGGAGAATTTTGGTCTGTAATAAAGCCCTTTTGTGGGGAAAAACGCATTCTGATTGGCTGGGCCTGGCTCCCCAGTGGGTCGGCCTGGCTCCCAAGTTCATATTTTTGTTCAGTGCATTCGGAAAGTATTCAGACCCCTTCCCTTTTTCCATATTTTGTTACGTTACAGCCTTATTCAAAATATATATATATATATAAATAGATGAAAACAGGCTTTTAGATTAAATTAAAAAACTGAAATATCTTATTTACATAAGTATTCAGACCCTTTGCTATGAGACTCGAAATTGAGCTCAGATCCATGCTGTTTGCATTGATTATCCTTGAGATGTTTCTACAAATGAATTGCGGTCCACCTGTGTTACATTCAATTGATTGGACATGATTTGGGAAGGCACACACCTGTCTATGTAAGGTCCCACAGTTGACGGTGCATTTCAGAGCAAAAACCAAGCCTTGAGGTCGAAAGAATTGTTCGTAGAGCTCCGAGACAGGATTGTGTCGAGGCACAGATCTGGGGAAGGGTACCAAAACATTTCGGCAGCATTGAAGGTCCCCAAGAACACAGTGGCCTCCATCATTCTTAAATGGAAGATGTTTGGAACCACCAAGACTATTCCTAGAGCTGGTCTCCCTACCAAACTGAGCAATCGGGGGAGAAGGGTCTTGGTCAGGGAGGTGACCAAGAACCCGATGGTCACTCTGACAGAGCTCCAGAGTTCCTCTGTGGAGATGGGAGAATCTTCCAGAAGGGCAACCATCTCTGCAGCACTCCACCAATCAGGCAGTAATGGTAGAGTGGCCAGACGGAAGCCACTCCTCAGTAAAAGACACATGACAGCTCGCTTGGAGTTTGCCAAAAGGCACCTAAAGGACTCTGACCATGAGAAAAAAGATTCTCTGGTCTGATGAAACCAAGAATGAACTCCCATCTGGAGGAAACCTGGCACCATCTCTACGGGGCAGCTTCRTGTTGTGGGGGKGTTTTTCTGTGGCAGGGACTGGGAGACTGGTCAGGATCGAGGGAAAGTACAGAGAGATCCTTGATGAAAACCTGCTCCAGAGTGGTCAAGATCTCAGACTGGAGCGAAGGTTCACCTTCCAACAGGACAACGACCCTAAGCACACAGCCAAGACAACGCAGGAGTGGCTTCGGGACAAGTCTCTGAATATCCTTGAGTGGCCCAGCCAGAGCCCGGACTTGAACCCGATTGAACATCTCTGGAGAAACCTGAAAATAGCTGTGCAGCGACGCTCCCCATACAACCTGACAGAGCTTGAGAGGATCTGCAGAGAAGAATGGGAATGCTTCAACAAAGTACTGAGAAAGGGTCTGAATACTTATGTAAATGTGATATTTCAGTTGTTGTTTTTTTGTACATTTGCTAAAATTTCTACCAACCTGGTTTTGCTTTGTCATTATGGGGTATTGCGTGTAGATTGTAAAACGATTGCATCCATTTTAGAATAAGGCTGTAACGTAACAAAATGTGGAAAATGGCAAGGGGTCTGAATACTTTCCAAATGCACTGTATATTCATTTGGGGGCAGGTCAGAACACACAAACAACATTCATGGACATTTAGCTAGCTTTGTCCTGGGAGATGGGGGATTAACATTGGGTTCTTATTTTACCTGACATTCATATGGTCCTCATTTTAGCTGATAAAAAGGGAAACCTGGTTAGTTTCTAGATATCTTTAGTGAATCTCTCCTAATTTGTATTTCAAGCATCAAGTGGGTTTGTAGCTTCATGATATCCAATAACTCCTTGATCACACCTGCAGCTTTATTGTGTTTTGGTACACCAGAAGTACATTAATTTCCAATGGAAAGCTGTGTTTGCCGTGCAGCACTGTAGCATTACTTATGTTTGGTAAATCCAATGTATGCACCATACAGAACGCACTGCAACTGCCTCTGCAATGCAATGCTACAATGCAATGCTGCAAGGCAAGTACAGTGTTCCATTGGAAATTGATGTACTTCTGGTGTACCAAAATGCAATGTTTCTGAAGGTGTGATCGAGGTGTTAAGATTTCTATTTTAGTGCTTTGCTATGCAGACGCATGTTCACGCGCACAAACGATGTTGGTAAAATATTGAATAACATGTATGAGTACATTTTATTTTGCAATGCTGGTGCACACAATGTGGCCAGTGAGGTTTGTATGTTATGATGATCTTTATAAACTCAGCAAAAAAAGAAACGTCCCTTTTTCAGGAGTCTTTCAAAGATAATTTGTAAAAATCCAAATAACTTCACAGATCTTCATTGTAAAGGGTTTAAACACTGTTTCCCATGCTTGTTCAATGAACCATAAACAATTCATTAACATGCACCTGTGGAACAGTCGTAAATACACTAACAGCTTACAGACGGTAGGCAATTAAGGTCACAGTTATGAAAACTTAGGACACCAAGGAGGCCTTTCTACTGACACCAAAAGAAAGATGCCCAGGATTCCTGCTCATCTGCGTGAACGTGCCTTAGGCATGCAGCAAGGAGGCATGAGGACTGCAGATGTGGCCAGGGCAATAAATTGCAATGTCCGTACTGAGACAGCGCTACAGGGAGACAGGATGGACAGCTGATCGTTCTCGCAGTGGCAGATCACGTGTAATAACACCTGCACAGGATCGGTACATCCGAACATCACACCTGCGGGACAGGTACAGGATGGTAACAACAACTGCCCGAGTTACACCAGGAACGCACAATCCCTCCATCAGTGCTCAGACTGTCCTCAATAGGCTGAGAGAGGCTGGACTGAGGGCTTGTAGGCCTGTTGTAAGGCAGGTCCTCACCAGACATCACTGGAAACAACGTCGCCTATGGGCACAAACCCATAGAGGTGGAGGGTCCGTCATGGTCTGGGGCGGTGTGTCACAGCATCATCGGACTGAGCTTGTTGTCATTGCAGGCAATCTCAACGCTGTGCGTTACAGGGAAGACATCCTCCTCCCTCATGTGGTACCCTTCCTGCAGGCTCATCCTGACATGACCCTCCAGCATGACAATGCCACCAGCCATACTGCTTGTTCTGTGCGTGATATCCTGCAAGACAGCAATATCATTGTTCTGCCATGGCCAGCGAAGAGCCCAGATCTCAATCCCATTGAGCACGTCTGGGACATGTTGGATCTGAAGGTGGGGGCTAGGGTCATTCCCCCCAGAAATGTCCGGGAACTTGCAGGTGCCTTGGTGGAAGAGTGGGGTAACATCTCACAGCAAGAACTGGCAAATCTGGTGCAGTCCATGAGGAGATGCACTGCATTACTTAATGCAGCTGGTGGCCACACCAGATACTGTTACTTTTAATTTTGACCCCCCCCTTTGTTCAGGGACACATTATTCAATTTCTGTCAGTCACATGTCTGTGGAACTTGTTCAGTTTAGGTCTCAGTTGTTGAATCTTATGTTCATACAAATATTTACACATGTTAACTTTGCTGAAAATAAATGCAGTTGACAGTGAGAGGATGTTTCTTTTTTTGCTGAGTTTAGAAGTCTGTGGGATAGACTACTTGCCCGTTGTCATCAGTAATTGACTTACCGTAGGTGTATGTGCAGATGATTCTAACTGTTATGTGATTTATCTCTTGAGGAAAAGCATATACTGTAAGTAAAGCTATAAAATCACATTGATAATTTAACGCAGTATTGACCTTGAATGCCCCAATTAGTAGGTCAGCAACTGATATGTACCTGTGACTCACATACATGCTCAATTAAGGCAGAATATGTTCTAGCATAGACCATAAAATATCTAGTATCAGATTACCCTACCTCTAATCCTAACCTTAATCATTATGGAGAGGGGAAAATATAATTATTCTGCTGTAGCCTATCTATGGTTAAGGGCAACTTTTCCACTCTATTTGGCATATTGTGCATACTTAAATATAAAAAGGTTTCATAACTTGCTGAATGTTGGGGGAAGGAATGTAAACAAGTTCATAGTTTCCATTTCCTTGTAGTCTACGCTATGCACATTGTGGTTTTAGTTGTATTTTCAGAGAAAGGGCGTTTTCAACAGTTATGGGTGTTGACAGCCAAGGATGCGGTTGTTTCTGTTACCTTTTCTGGACAGTTTTTTTCAGGCCCACAAACCGATACTGCCTCTGTAGCATCACTTGATTGAGAAAAGGTTCATATGTATCACCTATTTTACTAGAAGATTATTGAAGCATGCAAGATTTCACTACAGCCTTATTGAAAAATTAGATGTTGTGATTTTTTTTACTCCGTCAGGGAGTAAATGCCTTATTACCCTGAAATGTAGGTAAAACTAGGAAGATTAAAACTAACTTTACTATGACAGTGTTTTCATTGTTTGCGTGGCTGCCCCAAAGACAGGTGAGATCTAAATATTTATTCAGCTAATTGGCCATTGGGTTTGTTATTTGCATTATTCAGTGGCAGAAAGGTCATTTCAATGAGAGGTTATTCATTAAACGAGAATGTGTAGATCTAAATCAAACCACTTTGGCATGGGCCTTCAAATCCTCTAAAGGTTCTACAGCTGCACCATCGAGAGCATCTTGACTGGCTGCATCACTGCTTGGTATGGCAATTGCACTGCCCTCGATCGTATGGCGCTACAGAGGATGATGCAAACAGCCCAGTACATCACTGGGGCAGAGCTCCCTGCCATCTAGTACCTCTACAGTGCATTCGGAAAGTATTCAGAACCCTTGACGTTTTCCACATTTTGTTGCGTTACAGCCTTATTCTAAAATTGATTCAATATGTTTCCCCCCTCATCAATCTACACACAATAGCCCATAATGATAAAGCGAAAATTGTTTTTTTTACATTTTTGCAAATTTATTAAAAACTAGAAACAAAAACATCTTCTTTACAATAGTATTCAGACCCTTTGCTATGATATCTGAAATTGAGCTCAGGTGCATTCTGTTTCCATACATCATCCTTGAGATGTTTCTACAACTTGATTGGAGTCCACCTGTGGAAGTTCAATAGATTGGACATGATTTGGAAAGGAACACAACTGTCTATTTAAGGTCCCACAGTTGACAGTGCATGTCAGAACAAAAACCAAGGCATGAGGTCAAAGGAATTGTCCGTAGAGCTCCGAGACAGGATTGTGTCGAGGCACAGATCTGGGGAAGGGTACAAAAAAAATTATGCAGCATTGAAGGTCCCCAAGAACACAGTGGCCTCCATCATTCTTAAATGGAAGAAGTTTGGAACCACCAAAACTCTTCCTAGAGCTGGCCTCCTGGCCAAACTGAGCAATCAGGGGAGAAGGGCCTTGGTCAGGGAGGTGACCAAGAACCCGATGGTCACTCTGACAGAGCTCCAGATGGGAGAACCTTTCAGAAGGACAACCATCTCTGCAGCACCCCACTAATCAGGCCTTTATGGTAGAGTGGCCAGACGGAAGCCACTCCTCAGTAAAAGGCACATGACATCCAGCTTGGTGTTTGCCAAAAGGCACCTAAAGTTCTCTTACCATGAGACACAAGATTCTCTGGTCTGATGAAACTAAGATTGAACTCTTTGGCCTGAATGCTAAGCATCACATCTGGAGGAAACCTGGCACCATCTCTATGGTGAACCATACTGTGGGTGGCGGGGGGGGGCGTTCTGCGGCAGGGACTGGGAGACTAGTCAGGATCGAGGGAAAGATGAACAGAGCAAAGTACAGAGAGATCTTTGATTAAAACATGCTCCAGAGTGCTCAGGACCTCAGACTGGGGCAAACATTCATCTTCCAACAGGACAACGACCCTAAGCACACAGCCAAGACAAAGCAGGAGTGGCTTCGAGAAAAGTCTCTGAATGTCCTTGAGTGGCCAAGCCAGAGCCCGGACGTTAACCCGATCGAACATCTCTGGAGAGACCTGAAAATAGCTGTGCAGCAAACGCTCCCCATCCAACCTGACAGAGCTTGAGAGGATCTGCAGAGAATAATGTGAGAAACTCCTCAAATACAGGTGTGCCAAGCTTGTAGCATCATACCCAAGAAGACTTGAGATTGTACTCGATGCCAAAGTTGCTTCAACAAAGTACTGAGTAAAGGGTCTGAATATTTATTTTTTCTAAAAACTTGTTTTTGCTTTGTCATTATGGGGTATTGTGTGTAGATTGATGAGGGAAAAATAACAATTTAATACATTTCAGAATAAGGCTGTCAAGTACCAAAGTGTGGATGAAGTCAAGGGGTCTGAATACTTTCCGAATGCACGGTATATCAGGCTGTGTGAAAGGAAGGCCCGGAAAATTGTTAAAGCCTCCAGCCATCTAAACCATAGATATAATCTGTTCTCTCTGCTTCCGTACGGCAAGCGGAATCGAAGCAACAGTATCTGCATTGACCTTTCTATCAAATTTTTGCACACTCAAACACTCACTCTATGCACACTCACTTAATCACACTGACACTCCAACACACACTCACTTAATTTTCTCACACGCACATAACACGCACACACTTTCATACTGACTGTACACACATTTTCACACACAGTCACATACAATCATCATATACGCTGCTGCTACTTTGTTTATAATATACTGAGCAAAAATATAAATGCAACATGTAAAGTGTTGAAATAAGCTGAAATAAAAGATCCCAGAAATTCTCTATACACACAAAAAGCTTATTTCTCAAAAACGTACAAAGATAATCCATCCCCCTGACAGGTGTGTTATATCAAGAAGCTGATTAAACAGCATGATCATTACACATGTGCACCTTGTACTGTGAACAACAATTGGCCACTATAAAATGTGCAGTTTTGTCACACAACACAAGTTGTGAGTGAGTGTGCAGTTGGCATGCTGACTGCAGAATTGTCCACCAGAGCTGGTGCCAGAGAATTTAGAATGATTTTAATGGCTGATTTCCTTTTTTGAAATGTAACTCAGTAAAATCTTTGAAATTGTTGCATGTTGTGTTTTTTGGCGTTTTTCTTGTGTATATCCTGATGCACCTACAGTATACTGTACATACAGTATATAACCCTCCCACTCCAGAATCCCTGCACATTGTAAACATGGTATTAGAACTGACCCTCAATATAGCTTATTTACTTACTTTCTTGTGTTCTTCTTTCTATTTCTTGTGCGTTTTTGTTTTATAATGTTTTATAGTACTACAGATATTGATTACTTTATTGTTGGGAAAGAGCAAGCAAGAAAGGCCTTTCACTGTACTTGTGCATGTGACAATACAAACTTTAAACTTGTGGCCTCACTTTCCTTAAATGACTCACCATGAGTCAAGTTAAGCATGAGATTGCAGATGCGCTTCAGCTGGAACAAGTAGTTGATCTGAAGGAAGAAGTGTGCTTTAACGTTTATCACTGACAGCACCTTTTTTTAATCAGTAGTGATATTTTTCTTTACTGCGTGTGTGATGTTGACTTTGGTCAGTTATGGTAAGTGGTTGGGGCTCACCGGGTGGTAAGTAGGCCATTGTTGGCAGGACTGTGGTCTGTCACAGCTGGGTGAAGTGAGGTGTGAAACCATAGCTGTAGTAGGGGAACCAAAGGGAGGGGCCCCTTTACACATCTGATCAGAAGGTTCCTGTTTTCTTCGTGTCAGGATCATTTTTTTTCTTTCTGAGAAATATTGAGTAAAAACACTGGGTTGATGCCTTTCTAGTAGAAAAAGTATCTTGCAACATATCCTTGAAAACATCCTGCTCCAATCACTTCAACATTACATGTATTAGGAAAACACTATGAACGGCACTTCCCGTAATCATCATGGAGTAACTTGGGCAGTAGGATTAAAGTATTGCAGGGGTCAAAACATGGCTCAAGTGTTGGGAAAAGTGTTCACGTCATTGAGATTAAGTATGTGGAAAATTACAGCAAACAATCAACAAAACTGTATTGTGATGGCCTCATGGAAGTGTGGATTAGCCCATATCAAATGATCAATTCACACATTGATTGATGGCATCCATCTGAATGGTCACATTCTAAAGAATTTCACAATTAGTGTGTTTTCTCTTGAGCAGTGATGAAACAGCTCATCAGTGTCAATAACCTCTTGCATCGTGTGTCTGTGCGTGTGTGTGTGTGTGTGTGTTGGTCCTTATGGGTGTGGTACCATAAGTTCCTTCCTCGTCTCTTCAATAGAGTAGTGCAGATGTGTTCTATCAGCCCACACAGGGGATGGCCTTCCACACAGCATCACTACCAACAGTATCTCTGCACATGTAAGTAACACATTAAGTAACAACTGTTTATTTTGTTAAAATCTAAATTATACACAACTTCTCTTCACTTCATGTGTTATTCATATGAAATTATACAATTAGATAGTGATTTTAGACGAGAAAAAAAACTTGGAATGGAGAGCCAGGTGTATGGTTACATATATTACATATAACTGTAGCRATACATTTGCAAGGCATTTGTGGCCATGTAAGCTTTTGCTCACATGCAACAAATTCTAACACAAATTTAGCAAAAAAGGAAAAATCTTGGAATTTAAAGGGAAATTGTTTGATAAAATCTAAAAATGAAGAAAATAAATAAATATAATGTGGTACTCTTTATTTCACTCCAGAGTGGAACACAGTTTGTCAATTATCGCTAATAATAGGAATTTTGATATAGCAGTTTTACGACTTTCAAAGATGTTGACTTCACGTGCAGATTGAACTTAAATCCCCTTCCTGGCTGCAGCTGGCTGCTCCTCCCAGCTAACCACAGTGTGGTTTAAATGGTACAGAGAGGTTTAAATGGCCCTAACGCATGCTAGTGGAGGCATGCAGTTTTGCGAGGTCGGGTCAACTGACAAATTCTTATCTAATTTTCTGAAAATAGTTTCCCCCAGCTTTTCACAATGAATTTATAAACTATGCAATATACCAACAAAATATATTATTTTCATTACATTTACATTTAAGTCATTTAGCAGACTCTCTTATCCAGAGCGACTTACAAATTGGAAAGTTCATACATATTCATCCTGGTCCCCCCGTGGGGAATGAACCCACAACCCTGGCGTTGCAAGCGCCACGCTCTACCAACTGAGCCACACTGAGCCACACGGGATCATTACCTTCAGTTCATGCGCTACAAACAGCTTGTACCTCATTATTATCGCTTATCACACATCTTTTCATATCAAATATCTCCCTGTGTTTGCTAGGTGGGTTGTGAGACAGCAGAGCTCCAGTGGAGAGAGTGTGTTAGCCTGAGTCGGAGCCCTGAGCCTACTGCAGGAGTTCTACACGCATCCAAGTCTTGCCTTATCCAGCCCAATCCAGCCATTTTCTGACCTGCCAAGCCCAGCCGAACCCAGCACAGCCCAGCCATGGATGCCCTGTCCTCCCTGAGCTCCTCAACCTCCTGCCCCTACCTGTACCTCTGGAGTAGCAACATCACCAACAACAGCAGTAGAAGCAGTATTAGCAACAATGTGATCCTGGAGCACTACAACCACACAGGGCGCCTGCAGCACCGCGGGCCCCGCCAAGGTGGCCTGAGCTTGGGCGCGTTCCTTTCCCTCTTCATCAGCATCCTCATCATCCTGGAGAACCTGCTGGTCCTGGTGGCCGTGCTCTCAAGGATCCGCAACAGCCACCGCTGGGTCTACGTGTGCATCGCCAACATCACCCTCAGCGACTTGCTGGCCGGGGCGGCCTACGTGGTCAACATCTGGATGTCGGGCAGCCAGACATTCAGACTGAGCCCGGCTCTGTGGCTGTTCAGGGAGGGGGTACTGTTCGTGGCCCTCGCCGCCTCCATCTTCAGCCTGCTGCTGATTGCTGTGGAGCGCTACACCACCATGATGAAGCCGCTGCACCAGAAGTCRGCMAGGAAGACRTRTCGTATCTACGGCCTRGTGGCGCTGTGCTGGATCSTGGCCTTCGCCATCGGCTTCCTCCCCCTGCTGGGMTGGAACTGCGTGTGCAGCCTGGAGAGCTGCTCCACCYTGCTGCCGCTCTACTCCAAGAGCTACATCYTCTTCTCYYTGCTCATYTTCTCCCTCATCCTGCTGGCCATCGGYGTGCTCTATGGCGCCATCTACTGCCACGTGCGCAGCAGCGCCAAGGTGGGATCCCAGCGCAGCCGCAAGCGATCCCTGGGGCTCCTGAAGACGGTAATCTCCATCGTGGGTGTGTTCATCATGTGCTGGGGCCCTCTGTTCGCCCTGCTGCTCCTGGACTTTTTCTGTGTGTCGCGGCAGTGCGCGCCCCTCTTCAGTGCCGACTGGGTCATTGCTCTGGCCGTGCTCAACTCTGCTCTGAACCCTGTCATCTACGCCCTGGGTAGCACAGAGCTGAGGAAGGCCATCGCAGGGCTGCTGTGCTGCTGCTGCCTTAGGGCAGGCCTCTGTCACCCTGATGCCTTCGTGTCCAAGGAGACCAGCAGCACGGGGAGCACCAGGCATAGTAGCCTGAGGAACAGTTTCAATAAGGTCAGGAGTTTCAGTATCAGCCCCCCGCCTGCACCCAAGGCCCCCAAGAAGAGCCGCCTCAGCTCCACCACCAGCTGCCTGTCTGTGTCGAGCGGTTAGACCACAAAGGGCTGCCTGGGGCAGACGTAGATGTGAAAGAGAGCTCTCTTTGTGTGTGTGTGTCTGTGTGTGTCTGTGTGGGTCTGTGTGGGTCTGTGTGGGTCTGTGTGCGGGTGTTGGAATTTAGAGAAAGCCCGCTAGCACAAGGGTAGTAGAAACAGGGTAGTAGAACATGTATCTCATTGGCACAACTATGAAGATACAGCCTTGTTACAGCCTAGATACAAGCATGATACAGCCATGAAGAAAGAGCCTAGATACAAGCATGATACAACTATGAAGATACAGCCTACATACAACCATGATACAACCATGATGCAACATGATACAGCCATGATACAGCCATGATACAACTTTAAAGATACAGCCATGATACAAAACCATGATACAGCCTGATACAACTATGAAGATACAGCCTTGATACGCCACAATACAACCATGATACAACCATGATGCAACATGATACAGCCATGATACAGCCATGATACAACTTTAAAGATACAGCCATGATACAAACCATGATACAGCCTTGATACAGCCTTGATACAACTATGAAGATACAGCCTTGATACAGCACAATACAACCATGATACAACCATGATGCAACATGATACAGCCATGATAAAGCCATGATACAACTTTAAAGATAACAGCCATGATAACACCATGATACAGCCTTGATACAGCCTTGATACAACTATGAAGATTACAGCCTTGATACAGCCACAATACAACCATGGATACAACCATGATGCAGACAGATACAGCCATGATACAGCCATGATACAACCATGATACAGCCTTGATACAGCCTTGATACAACTATGAAGATACAGCCTTGATACAGCCACAATACAACCATGATACAGCCACAATACAACCATGATACAGCTTTGATACAAGGCTAACGGTTTTCTCTGTTATTAGTTTTGTTCATTTTTTTGCCTTGTCATCAGATCAGGACCTGGCACATGCTGATTAAAGTTTATTTCATGTTATGCATTACAAAAAAAACTTTAAAGAGTTGTTCAAGATTTCTTAAAGAAGAAGCATTATAGAAGCTTTATTTTGTTTCACTGTTTGAGACTCAAAACAGATTACCTGTTTCTGTCATTGAGGTCTATATGCTGTGTGCACTTTTTCAGTGCTTTCATTCTACTACTAGAACTGAGATTTAAAAATCTATTTTTGTTTTTAGATCTTTTTGAGAATACAATAAGATTTATACATAGATACAAAGACATACACTAAATGACCAAAAGTATGTGGACACCTGCTCGCAATGCCGACGCTTGGCATTGCGCGTGGTGATCTTAGGCTTTTCTGCAGCTGCTCGACCATGGAAACCCATTTCATGAAGCTCCCGATAAACAGTTATTGTGCTGACATTGCTTTCAGAGGCAGTTTGGAACTCGTAGTGAGGTATTGCAACCAAGGACAGACGATTTTTAAACGCTACGCGCTTCAACACTCTACGGCCCTATTCTGTGGACTTGTGTGGCCTACCACTTAGCGGCTGAGCCGTTGTTGCTCTTAGAAATTTCCACTTCACAATAACAGCACTTTATAGTTGACCGGTGCAGCTCCAACACGGCAGAAATTTGGTGAATTGACTTGTTGGAAAGGTGGCATCCTTTGACAGTACCACATTGAAAGTCACTGAGCTCTTCAGTAAGGCCATGCTACTGTCAATGTTTGTCTATGGAGATTGCATGGCTGTGTGCTCGATTTTATACACCTGTCAGGAACGGGTGTGGCTGAAATAGCCAAATCCACTCATTTGAAGGCGTGTCCACATACTTTTGTATATATAGTGTATGTATTGTACACAACTGTAGAGTTTTATTCATTTTTTTGATGGTCACAGTACATTTTATTTCTAAAAAGTTTTTCATTGTAAGAATATACATTTGTTGAAGGCTTTACTATTGCTGTTACTGTGTAGGAGGATGATATTGCTGTTATCTTGAAAATGTAAAATGTATAAATAAATGTTTTTAAATAATATAATATCTGTCTTGTTGTTGTACTGTATTACTACATGGTCAATTTAAATAAACACTTCACTCCCATAAGCAATTACCACCATCTACCTCAGGGTGGAGACATGTTATCAGGGGCTTGTGTGAACTGTGAAGATGTTGCTTCATATCCAACAGCAGGTTTCATCAGTGCTGCTTGTATTTACAGATGAACTAACCATACTGTACAGTTCCTATGCAGGTGGTGAACCTCCTCACACCTAACAATCACAGTGAAATGCAAATTAAATATCAGGAATTAGCAACAGTACTCGGGCTCTATGAGAACATTCCAGAAGACAGTGGGGAAGGAAGATGGAGGTGAGGTGATTTTAGCTGAGCTCAGGAAATGGTGGGGGATGGAGGATAGTCGTCATAAATCATAGCTGACGGATCACTCGGCTGACAGAGTTACAGAGGTTCGCCGGTCAGAGGTTCTGAAAAGAATGGCTATGGGAACTGTGATGCAGGGGTGCATCTCAATAGTCTAAACCAGTGTTTCTCAAACATCTCCTTGGGGACCCCCAGACGTTTACCATTTTGTTCTAGCCCTGAACTAGCTCACCTGATTGACCTAGTCAAAAGCTTGATGATTAGTTGACAAGTTGTATCAGGTATGCTAGATCTGGAAAATTGCTTTTACCTGACAAGTTATTTTACACCAGTGCTAATGAAGTAAGGGGAAGGGTGCTTAAGAAAGGAAACCAGTTTAGAGTATTGAGAGGGTTTGGCGACCACACAGGCATGCCTGTTTGTGACGTCGCTGAGCTGCTCGGGCTCGCCCGTGGCTGTGGGAACTGGGAGGGAAATGTGGTGTGAGGTGAGGTGAGAGAGGAAAAAAACTTGCCCTTTGTCTACCATGCAGGTGATTGATGTGCTACACACACACACACACACACACACACAACACACACACACACACACACACACACACACACACACACACACACACACACACACACACACACACACACACACAGGAAGTGGAGGAATAATTAAATTGTAGAAATAAACCATGCGTAACCATCATGGTTGAATATTGATTGCGAAATGGGTTATCCAAAGAATATCTTTTTTTATTTTTTTATTTTAAGGTATAGTATTTTGCTGTAAAATGGCTTGCATAAGTCTGTCAGTTGCGAGTCAAAAGTGACTACAGAGGCCTCTAGCAGAAGTCAGTGCAGTAAAATACACTGCATTGTGGCCTTTTGTCTCTTTACTGTTTTTGTTGTTGTTATATTGTTGAAGTAAACAAGTGGTTGCAAGTGTTGCTATACGTCTTCACACAAAGTCCTGCACTTTTGCAGTAAAGGTAAGATAAGCCTTTCATTTCGGGTCCTGGCGTGTCTCCAGCTTCAGTGCCTGATGAAAAAGAAACAACAAATTCCAGGCTTTATTAGCAGAGGGCTTAGCCGTTTGTTGTATCATATTTGACACGTCGAGGGCTGATACGCAGACCGCCGCTCTCTCTCGCCCACAACAGACCCTTTCTCTGCTCTAATTGAGGTGTGTTAGGTTAATGTGGTTGCGTGCAGACGTGGCCGTACGCTCTTTAATTACCCAGCGATTTGCCTCCAGGTGTGCTAATGACATTACGACAGGCCCTGAAACACTCCAGTAGTCCACTCCAGCTGGCTTCTCTTTCCTTTCCTCTCCTCCTTCTCTCTTTTCCTGCTCACAGTTCACGAACCTGTCGTTCTGCTAGCTACCTTAGTGAGATATACAATGTCTTATTTTCTAGACTGTAAATGAGGAACGAGGACAACATGTAAACATGCCATTACAGGAGGTGGATGTGGGAATATTTGTATTTTTTCCCTGGCTCTGGCAGCCATCTTAAGTGGGTAAATGGGATTTGACTGTGGTGAAACAGGGAGGGAACCAAACAGAAGCACTGAGAAGAGAAGCTTGAAGGTGTCACGGAGGTCACTGGTTATCTTATTTTTATTTTTTTTTACCTTTATTTTACTAGGCAAGTCAGTTAAGAACAAATTCTTATTTACAATGACGGCCAACCCCGGCCAAACCCGGATGACGCTGGGTCAATTGTGCGCCGCCCTATGGAACTCCTAATCACGGCCGGATGCGATTCAGCCTGGATTCAAACCAGGGACTGTAGTGATGCCTCTTGCACTGAGATGCAGTGCCTTAGACTGCTGCGCCACTCGGGAGCCCTGAGTATCTGTTCTTTTTCAGTGTTTCGGATGGATGATTTCATAAACTAGCGAGCTGACAATATTGTAGGTGCCTCCAAAGACCTCAAAGTGGTTCAGAGAACGAATGTCATGAATTTGGCGTTTAGCGTTCATACTTCAGGCTCACGTATTTATCCATTACTAAAGGCTATGTAAATAGTGAGTGTTGTGGATACTATCACACCCAATCAATCACAACACAATAATTTACTTTCCAATTGACAATGGGTCATTGATATCATTGACATCATGCTCCTGCCAGCACAGAGAACAAAGCAAGGGAAGGGCATAGCTGTGTAGTCACAGCTTGTCCACACAGTGCATTATTTGCATTTTATAAACTGGGTGGTTCAAGCTCTGAATGCTGATTGGCTGAAAGTTGTGGTATATCAGACCTTATACCATAGGTATGACAAAACATTTATTTTCACTGCTCTAATTACGTTGGTTACCAGTTTATAATAGCAATAAGGCACCTCAGGTGTATCACAGTAGTTGAGACACTACAGACCCGAGTTTGATCCCAGGCTGTGTCACAGCTGGCCCTGACCAAAGGGGTAAAAGTAAAAAAGAAAAAGGCACCTCAGGTGTTTGTGGTATATTGCCAATATACCATGGCTAGGGGCTGTATCCAGGTACTCCGCGTTGCGTCATGTGAATGAACAGCCCTTAGCTGTGTTATATTGGCCATACACCACACCCCCTCGGGCCTTATTGCTTAATTACACAATTTCTTGAATTTGTCTGTTGCAGCTGACCATGGGATCTTAGCTTGCGGATTTTGAGTAATTTTGGTTAATTATACTCAGGTGTAATTGTGTTGTAACACACACACACATACGAGCTGGCCTCTGAGAAGCTGAGGAAGAAAAAAACATCTGGAGAAGACACGAGACCATGAGAGCACAAAGGAGATGTACTGAAGCCTTCAACTCAGCTGTTTCCTTCTTCTTTACCAGTTTCAGATCTGTCATCGCTCCAGTCTGGCTTGCAGATCAGAAGATGAAGGGAGGTTATGTAGGACCAGGAATTTTGTGACGTGTACATCTCTATCATGATGTGTACATCTCTATCATGACGTGTACATCTATATTAGATGATATACAGTATAAGGACACGGATATGACACAATCTGATGAAATTCCAACAGCTGCTCCCTTCAAGACGTGCGCATATGAACTCAATAAAAAAAATTCTAGGAAATTCGGTCAAAGTATAATTTCTGCATGACTTCATACCGAATACTTTTTCAAAGAGTGGTCTTTTATGCACTGAGAGTTGGATTTCAGCAAGGCCGTGACCTGAGGCTGGGAGGACCGGCAGGCAGTAGCCCCAATTCCGTGGTTTTTCTCCCAGCTTGTCATTTACACGCTATGAGGCAGAGTGGACTGGGGCTTGAATTTGTTGCACAGCTGGTACTGCTCAGCCTAAGCCAATTACCCAGCCCGCACGCTGCCACGGCCAGGATCACAAGGACACTGATTAAATAGTGGAGGGGGCAACAAAAACGAATCAAGCCAAATAAAGCAGCCACATCACAAATCTGGTCAGCCTTTGAGGAGAACGATAAACGGACTTTGGCATTGCTATGGAAACTAAAATAGGAGATGTGGGGAGAGCTGAGTCTTTGGTCTGAATAAGCCATTTAGGACTGTGCGTGTATAGGAGGGCTGGAGAGTATGTATTGTCATATTTATGATTCTAGTGTGGGTTGTAGGCAGCCCACTGGATGGAACAAGTGTAATCCTGGTGGGTATTTGAACCTGTGACCTTCTGTAATTACCTGGAAAACCCTTTGGGTTCCTTTTAAAGGTCCAATGCAGCCGTTTTTATCTGAATATCAACTCATTTCTGGGTAACAATAAAGTACCTTACAGTAATTGTTTTCTACCTCAAATACTCCAGTATCCCTGCACATTGTAAATTTACCCTGTATTTAGCTTCCTCTCATTTTTTATATTAAATACTGCACTGTTGGATAAGGCATGCAAGTTAACTGGGAGATGTCTGAATGGGGAGGGAAAACKGACAATTAGCTGTTATTGGCAGAGAGGTTTGGAACTCTTTGTTATTGGTCTATTAAAACTTCTTAGGGATAGCCCCCTTTTTTTCAATTTTCGCCTAAAATGACATACCCAAATCTAACTGCCTGTAGCTCAGGCCCTGAGGCAAGGATATGCATATTCTTGGTACATTTTGAAAGGAAACACTTTGAAGACTGTGGAAATGTGAATTGAATGTAGAAGAATATAACACATTAGATCTGGTAGAAGAAAATACAAAGAAATAACCAACCACTTTCTTCTTTTTTCTACCACCATCTTTGAAATGCAACAGAAAGGTCCCAGTACTATCCATCACTCTGGTTGTAATTCATATGGTGTCCACAAGATGGCAGCAATGTATGTGCAAAGTTCCAGAGGGATAACTTGAAGTATGAGCAAACTACATGACATTTAGTGTGAAGTCACCCAGGTACATTTGGGCAAATCGTGAAGGAGATATTTACATTACATTTTTCTGCAACAATATTGTCAAATCTGTATACTTGAACTTTGATTCAGCTTTTCCAGTATTAGTAGCCATATTGTAAGTTCAACATTTACAAAACACCCAGTTTTCATAACTTCATAACTCTCCATATTCTTGTAATTTTTGTCCAAAAGGAAAAGGCTTGCTGTTGCACAAGGTTAACAGCAAAGTTTTGCGACTGATACAGAGTATCTGCCRCATACTCCCGTAAAGCCCAGCTCATTGGCTATCTAGCTAGCTTTGTTTGACCCCAATTGGTGCTTATTTGACAAAGTTACAGTCAATCAAGTGAAGACCGCCTGCGTCATCGGCTCGCCACGAAGGCGTCTTTCTCTGACCAAATTTGGTGTCCTATAGGATATACTACACTCCCCATGATATAGTGAAGTCTGGTTACGTTCTAGGATCTCTGAGGAATAAATACGAACGTGATTTTACTGGTTGAAACAACGTTTAGGTTTAGATTTTCACAGATTCCTTTCTTTGCAAATTGAACGAGTGGAAATACAAAATCGATCGTGCATGCAATCGATCGTGCATGCTGGACCTTTTTAGGATATGAAAAAGGATTTTATCTAACAAAACAACAATTCATTTTATCTCTGGGACCCTTTGGATGATAAATCAGAGCAAGATTTCAGAATGTAAGTACACATTTCACCTTCAGAGGTGAATTTATCAAACATATTGCGGTGAAAAAAGTGTTTTGTTGTTAGGAGCTCTCCTCAAACAATAGCATGGCATTTTTTCACAGTAATAGCTACTGTAAATTGGACAGTGTAGTTCTATTAACAAGAATTTAAGCTTTCAGACGATATAAGACACTTATACAGTATGTACCGACATTTGTTGTTTCTCTAAAATCTGCCATCGTGACACACAGCGCTGCATGATTTACAACTGTCCCGCCTAGCCCAGTGATGTCACCAGGCAGGCCAAAACTCCATCCCATCAAAATAGGCTGAAATTTTAGGCGGTCTTTTCCAAAAGCTCTTACACTAAAAGGACATTATCACCATTTTCACAATTTCACAGTATTATTCCAACCTCATAGTGTGGAAATATACACTGAGCAAATATGAACGCAGCATGCAACAATTTCAATTATTTTACAGAGTTACAATTCATATAAGGAAATGGTTTGCGAAGAGATTTTCGATGTACCGATTCCACGGCACATGATTTATGAACTGATACACAAAATGACGCCGGATTCAAAACAGAGTTTTTCAATTTTAATTATTATACAAAATTCTTGCAACTAAGAGAATGTTATATATATGGGGGAGACAACCATCCCAGCGGTGCAGATGTTGCTATGAAGAGACATAAACATTAGATAATTTGTTTTGGTACTGTCCATTTGTAGCTTGTTTTTGGTTGCAGGTTCAGGAATGGCTGAAGAATTGCAACATTTACCTAGCCATAACTCTGCAAATAGCACTGCTGGGTGATTTGAAAAGTCATAGTCAATTGATCAATAATATAATAATACTCTTAGCAAATAAATGTTCTTTAAATTTACAATCTGTAGAAACTATGAGAATAGAAAGGTTCAGAACTTTTGTGAAACATCACAGCACAGTGGAAAAATATATGTTAAATAGAAATCAAAACTGAATGGTGTTCAGAGATAGATGAGAGGGGTTTAGTGGAGCTGAAGGATGGGACTAAAAACAAACAAAAGATAACTAATGTAAAATATACTGTGTCTGTAAATCACATTTTATTGGTCACATACACATGGTTAGCAGACATTAATGCGAGTGTAGCGAAATGCTTGTGCTTCTAGTTCCGACAGTGCAGTAATATCTAACAAGTAATCTAACAATATCCCAACAACTACCTAATACACACAAATCTAAAGAGGTGAATGAGAATATGTACATGTAAATATATGGACGAGCGATGGCCGAGCGGCATAGGCAAGGTGCAATAGATGGTATAAAATACAGTATATACATGTGATATGAGTAATGTAAGATATGTAAACATTATTAAAGTGGCATTATTTAAAGTGACTAGTGATCCATTTATTAAAGTGTCCAGTGATTGGGTCTCAATGTAGGCAGCAGCCTTTCTGAGTTAGTGATTGCTGTTTAGCAGTCTGATGGCCTTGAAATAGAAGCTGTTTTTCAGTCTCTCAGTCCCAGCTTTGATGCACCTGTACTGACCTCGCCTTCTGGATGGTAGCGGTGTGAACAGGCAGTGGCTCGGATGGTTGTTGTCCTTGATTATCTTTTTGRCCTTCCTGTGACATCGGGTGCTGTAGGTCTCATGGAGGCTAGGTAGTTTGCCCCCGGTGATGTGCAGACCGGACCACCCTCTGGAGAGCCTTGCGGTTGAGGACGGTGCAGTTGCCGTACCTGTGATACAGCCTGACAGGATGCTTTCGATTGTGCATCTGTAAAAGTTTGTCAGGGTTTTAAGTGACAAGACACATTTCTTCAGCCTCCTGAGGTTGAAGAGGCGCTGTTGTGCCTTCTTCACCACACTATCTGTATGGTGTGGACCATTTAAGTTTGTCTGTGATGTGTACGCCGAGGAACTTAAAACATTCCAACCATCTCCACTGCTGTCCCTTCGATGTGGATGGGGGGTGCTCCCTCTGCTGTTTCCTCAAGTCCACGATTATCTCCTTTGTTTTGTTGATGTTGAGTGAGAGGTTGTTTTCCTGACACCACTCTCCGAGTGCCCTCACCTCCTCTCTGTAGGCTGTCTCGTCGTTGTTGGTAATCGTCTGCAAATTTGATGATTGAGTTGGAGCCGTGCAAGGCCACACTGTTGTGGGAGAACAGGGAGTACAGGAGGGGGCTGAGCACGCACCCTTGTGGGGCCCCAGTGTTGAGGGTCAGCAAAGTGGAGATGTTGTTTCCTACCTTCACCACCTGGGGGCGGCCCGTCAGAATGTCCAGGACCCAATTGCACAGGGCGGGGTTGAGACCCAGGGCTTCCAGCTTGATGATGAGCTTGGAGGGTACTATGGTGTTGAATGCTGAGCTGTAAAATGTATATAGTATGTATAAGCTGGAGGTAGAAGCTCTGTGGCAGGGGAACATAAAGTAACATAGCAGACATTCCCAATCAGCTGAAAATGAGGCTTTCTAGGGTAACATCAATTACATAGACATAGCAGAAATTTCACTTGGATTACCTCACAATGAAATTCAGTTCCCTTTCAGTCGATCACTCTGTATAATATATTATGGGGAGTCAAAGACCAATCGTATTCACCTGAAGCAAACTGAAATGATGCCCAAAGGGCCAGTGGATGTCGATCCCACCCTCGGAAGCCCCGCCTCCCTGGCTATAACACCGGGGCTCTTCAGCTCACCTGAAGGAAGAACGTGTCACGCAATTTACACACTTTTTAAGCACATGATGGCTAGGAGATTCGGATCCGACTTAGGTGTCTGTTAGTGGGGAGAGAGTACTCGTACCCCTAGATGTTTTGATTTTTGGGTCTTGGTATCAGTTTTTGTGTTTGGTAACAGTGACCTACGTTCTGTTCTGCTTGTGTAGCTAATGCTTCCTTGCTTGAGTAAGATGGCCAGTGGTACGAGTCAGTTCAAAAAAGCTAACCAGCCGAGTTTGAACCTCCACCGCATGTGGTTTCACAATGAAAATTAAAGATACTCACGAGTGCTGTCCTATTGCCTGGGGTGGAATCACGCTCAGGAGGCCTTGGCTCGGACCAGTTCGTGTGACCACGGCTCTGGCTAAGTTCAACTTCCATTCGGAGTTGGGCTGACTTTGTGAGGAAGATTGGTGATTGGAGTTGATATGGGTGTCATCTCAGCTGAGTTAGGCTCATTTCGGTTTCTCTGACAATGTTCAGAGTCTGGATTCCATGGAATGATATACTATCCCTGATTGGTTCTGGAGGGTTTTCAGAGTGTAAATTGGATGACATCAGACCGGGGCAGCCTAAAGTCCCGGCTTTGGATTTGGCGAGGGAGAGTGAACCATTGGTGGTGAATGTGCCCTTGATGGTGCTTAAGGTATTTACCTCCTGTGCGGTGAAATGTGAAATGTCGCTTACTCATGTTTAAATATTTTGCTGATGAGTGGCACGTTATTTGGCTCCAGAGTCTAGCAAGGTGGCTAAACTGAACCACGTTCAGACACACGATTGTCAAGAGTGATGGATATGAAAACAGCTTGACAGAAAATCAAAATTATCCCAGTTCTCAGGGTGGCACTCTGCCCCTTGAGATAATGTATGGAAGACTGGCAGCGTGCTCCATCCAGTGGCGGGCATGTGCAGTCACCATGGGTGATGAGGACGGAAACGAGGGCGTACGGTCAGCAGTTCGCTGTGAATCCTCCTCCTTTTCGTGGCGTCATTACGTCGTCGGTCCCCGAGGTCCTAGCACCTGCCTGGAGAGAGGAGATCTCCTTCAAAAGCAGGTTATTCGGGTGGTCCCTGTGTCAGAAGTACAGAGCGGTTGGTATAGCCGGTACTTCTTAGTTCCCAAGAGCGATGGAACGTTGTGTCCCATCCTGAACTTGCATGTTTTAAACATGCACCTCAAGGTTGCAAGTTCAAAATACTCACACTTCGCCGGCTATTGCAGTCATTGCGTGTCCCAGCGATTGGTTCACGTCCATAGATCTTAAGGATGCATATTTTCATGTGTTATACATCCTCCCCCGACTATACAGTCGACGCGTGCCACTTATATGTACACAAACCTCTTGTAGAGGGTGCACGCGTCGACTGTATAGTCGTAATCAGGTTTGAGGATAAACCCCTAGCCATCAAATTCCACCTTTCAGGGGCCAAACCCTCAGATCCCATATTTATGGTTTGAGGGTGGATGTCAAGGTGAGGGAGTTTCTCCTTTTCAGAGCTCTTTGGTGGACATTTTGATGTTCTTGCAAGAGCTATTTGAGCAGGTCTATATGTCAGCCATTTCAACGTGTCAGGTAGCGATGGATGGCTCTACCCTGGGGTCTCATCCTCTGGTGGTGCGGTTCCTGAAAGACGTGTGTAGGCTTGGATCGGGGTCTAAGCCTATGGCAAAGACCTGGGATTTGGCGTTGGTCCTGGATACTCTGTATAAGCCTCTGTTTGAACCATTGGAGTCTGTGGACGTGGAGGTCCTTTCCTACAAGACTGCCCTGCTCATGGCCTATGTCTCAGCCAAGGGCATTGGGGATCTTCCGCAAGTATCTTCTACAGTATTGACTCCAAAGTGAGGTTACGTCCTAATGCAGTTTGCTCCCAAGGTTATGCCTATATCTTACAGGTTCTGGCATTCGAACTTTCCCTTTCTCACCTCCTCCATTTGCTTCCAGTGAACAACGCAGGTTGCATGGCCTATGTCTGGTGTGCGCTTTACGCACGTATATGTATAGGACCAAGGATATCCGCGTTGTGACCAGCTTTTTGTCTGTTTCGCTAATCCAACTCTGGGTAGGGCGCTTTTTAAACAGCGTCTTTCTCATTGGATTGTGGAGGCTCCCTGGCCTGTGACAACAMAGGACAAGGGTTGCCTAGTGGTGTGCAAGCTCACTCTACTAGGGGTGTGGCGGCTTCTTGGGTAGTGTTTAGGTGTATGATGATTGGTGATGTCTGTGGTGTAGCGAGTTGGGGTTCCCCACATACCTTTGTGAGGTTTTATTGCTTGGATGTAACTGCTCCCTGTGGCTCATGTTGTTCTTATGGCTGATGTAGTGTTTGTGAAATGGCTAGCTAGTTAGCGGGGTGCGCGCTAATAGCTTTTCAATCAGTGACGTCACTAGCTCTGAGACCTTGAAGTAGTTGTTTCCCTCGCTTTGCAAGGGCCGAGGCTTTGTGGAACGATAGGTAACAATGCTTCATGGGAGGCAGTTGTTGATGTGTTCAGAGGGTCCCTGGTTTGAGCCCAGGTTGGGGCAAGGAGAGAGACGGAAGCAACACTGTATCACTGGGTCTGGGAGTGCGTGTTAGTCAGCGTGCAGATTTCACATGTATCCGTATTACCACAGTTCCCCTGTGAGTTTGAGCTTTGGGCTGCCGTGGCAGCGTGCGAGTACACCGTTTCCAGGTTACTGCAGGTTTCCTGTGGGTTCTGCCAAGCAGAACGTGTGTACGCTTTACCAAGTCCCGACAGGTGTTCTGTTGTTTTGTAGTTCTGACATTTCAGGCTCGTATGGTAAGTATTGTTCTTGGAATAGTTGGGTCTTTTTTTTTTTTTCTTTCTTTTTTTCTTTCACTTTTATTTTAACCAGGTAGGCTAGTTGAGAACAAGTTCTCATTTACAACTGCGACCTGGCCAAGATAAAGCATAGCAATTCGACACATACAACAACACATGGAATATGTTACACATGGAATAAACAAAACATACAGTCAATAATACAGTAGAAAAATAAGTCTATATACAATGTGAGCAAATGAGGTGAGATAAGGGAGGTAATGGCAACAAAAAAAAAGAACAAAAAAAAGGCCATGGTGGCGAGGTAAATACAATATAGCAAGTAAAACACTGGAATGGTAGATTTGCAGTGGAAGAATGTGCAAAGTAGAAATAATGGCGTGCAAAGGAGCAAAATAAATAAATGAATACAGTAGGGGAATAGGTAGTTGTTAGGGCTAAATTATAGATAGGCTATGTACAGGTGCAGTAATCTGTGAGCTGCTCTGACAGCTGGTGCTTAAAGCAAGTAAGGGAGATAAATGTTTCCAGCTTCAGAGATTTTTGCAGTTTGTTCCAGTCATTGGCAGCAGAGAACTGGAAGGAAAGACGACCAAAGGAGGAATTGGCTTTGGGGGTGACCAGTGAGATATACCTGCTGGAGCACGTGCTACGAGTGGGTGCTGCTATGGTGACCAGTGAGCTGAGATAAGGCGGGGCTTTACCTAGCAGAGACTTGTAGATAACCTGTAGCCAGTGGGTTTGGCGACGAGTATGAAGCGAGGGCCAACCAACGAGAGTGTACAGTTCGCAATGGTGTGTAGGGTATGGGGCTTTGGTGACAAAACGGATGGCACTGTCATAGACTGCATCCAGTTTGTTGAGTAGAGTGTTGGAGGCTATTTTATAGATGACATCACTGAAGTCGAGGATCGGTAGGATGGTCAGTTTTAAGAGGGTATGTTTGGCAGCATGAGTGAAGGATGCTTTGTTGCGAAATAGGAAGCCGATTCTAGATTTAATTTTGGATTGGAGATGCTTAATGTGAGTCTGGAAGGAGAGTTTACAGTCTAACCAGACACCTGCTGGACGGGCGAGCAGGTGCGGGCAGTGATCGGTTGAATAGCATGCATTTAGTTTTACTTGTATTTAAGAGCAGTTGGAGGCCACGGAAGGAGAGTTGTATGGCATTGAAACTCGTCTGGAGGTTAGTTAACACAGTGTCCAAAGAGGGGCCAGAAGTATACAGAATGGTGTCGTCTGCGTAGAGGTGTATCAGAGAATCACCAGCAGCAAGAGCAACATCATTGATGTATACAGAGAAGAGAGTCGGCCCGAGAATTGAACCCTGTGGTACCACCATAGAGACTGCCAGAGGTCCGGACAACAGGCCCTCCGATTTGACACACTGAACTCTATCAGAGACGTAGTTGGTAAACCAGGCGAGRCAATCATTTGAGAAGTCAAGGCTGTCGAGTCTGCCAATAAGAATGTGGTGATTGACAGAGTCGAAAGCCTTGGCCAGGTCGATGAATACGGCTGCGCAGTAATGTCTCTTATCGATGACGGTTGTGATGTCGTTTAGGACCTTGAGCGTGGCTGAGGTGCACCCATGACCAGCTCTGAAACCAGATTGCATAGCGGAGAAGGTACGGTGGGATTCGAAATGGTCGGTGATCTGTTAACTTGGCTTTCGAAGACCTTAGAAAGACAGGGTAGGATAGATATAGGTCTGTAGCAGTTTGGGTCTAGAGTGTCACACCCTTTGAAAAGGGGGATGACCGCGGCAGCTTTTCAATCTTTGGGAATCTCAGACGATACGAAAGAGAGGTTGAACAGGCTAGTAATAGGGGTTGCAACAATTTCGGCAGATAATTTTAGAAAGAGAGGGTCCAGATTGTCTAGCCCCGCTAATTTGTAGGGGTCCAGATTTTGCAGCTCTTTCAGAACATCAGCTATCTGGATTTGGGTGAAGGAGAAATGGTGGGGGCTTTGGCGGGTTGCTGTGGAGGGTGCCGGGCAGTTGACCGGGGTAGGGGTAGCCAGGTGGAAAGCATGGCCAGCCGTAGAGAAATGCTTATTGAAATTCTCAATTATAGTGGATTTATCGGTGGTGACAGTGTTTCCTAGCCTCAGAGCAGTGGGCAGCTGGGAGGAGGTGCTCTTATTCTCCATGGACTTTACAGTGTCCCAGAACTTTTTTGAGGTTGTACCACAGGATGCAAATTTCTGTTTGAAAAAGCTAGCCTTAGCTTTCCTAACTACCTGTGTATATTGGTTCCTAACTTCCCTGAAAAGTTGCATATCACGGGGGCTATTCGATGCTAATGCAGAACGCCACAGGATGTTTTTGTGCTGGTCAAGGGCAGACAGGTCTGGAGTGAACCAAGGACTATATCTATTCCTAGTTCTACATTTTTTGAATGGGGCATGCTTATTTAAGATGGTGAGGAAGGCACTTTTAAAGAATAGCCAGGCATCATCATGAGGTCAATGTCATTCCAGGATACCCCGGCCAGGTCGATTAGAAAGGCCTGCTCGCAGAAGTGTTTTAGGGAGCGTTTGACAGTGATGAGGGGTGGTCGTTTGGTCGCAGACCCATTATGGATGCGGGCAATGAGGCAGTGATCGCTGAGATCTTGATTGAAAACAGCAGAGGTGTATTTGGAGGGCGAGTTAGTTAGGATGACATCTATGAGGGTGCCCGTGTTTACGAATTTGGAGTTGTACCTGGTAGGTTCATTGATAATTTGTGTGAGATTGAGGGCATCATGCTTAGATTGTTGGATGGCCGTGGTGTTAAGCATGTCCCAGTTTAGGTCACCTAGTAGCACGAGCTCAGAAGATAGATGGGGGGCAATCAATTCACATATGGTATCGAGGGCACAGCTGGGGGCAGAGGGAGGTTTATAGCAAGCGGCAACAGTGAGAGACTTGTTTCTGGAAAGGTGMATTTTTAGAAGTAGAAGCTCGAATTGTTTGGGAACAGACTTGGATAGTAATACAGAACTCTGCAGGCTATCTTTGCAGTAGATTGCAACACTGCCCCCTTTGGCAGTTCTATCTTGGTGGAAAATGTTATAGTTAGGGATGGAGATTTCAGGGTTTTTGGTGGTTTTCCTAAGCCAGGATTCAGACACGGCTAAGACATCCGAGTTGGCAGAGTGTGCTAAAGCAGTGAGTAAAACAAACTTAGGGAGTAGGCTTCTAATGTTAACATGCATGAAATCAAGGCTTTTACGGTTACAGAAGTCAACAAATGAGAGCACCTGGGGAGTGGGAGTGAGGCTAGGCACTGCAGGACCTGGATTAACCTCTACATCACCAGAGGAACAGAGGAGAAGTAGGATAAGGGTACGGCTAAATGCTATACGAACTGGCCGTCTAGCACGTTCGGAACATGGAGTAAAAGGAGCAGGTTTCTGGGCTCAATAGCATAGATTCGAGGCATAGTGTACAGACAAAGGTAAGGTAGGATGTGAGTACATTGGAGGTGAACCTAGGCATTGAGTAATGATGAGAGAGATGTAGTCTCTCTCATCTATGGACTTGGGCTTGGGTCTATGGACTTGGGCTGCAGTGGCAGCAATTCTGTGCTTATAGCCAAGTTGCAGCAGGTTCCGGTTCCCTATATGGGGATCTGACAGTTCAGGCCTAATGAGGCTCTAACAGTTCATGCTTCACAGTTACAGTAAGTAGTAGGGAAAAAGGTGTCTTCTGTAACCTCTTTTTGGAGCCGGTGGAACCTGTGTGTGCTTGGGCTACGGTGAGCCTCCTAGTTTGGTACCCTCTGAGCTGGCTTTGGGCGTGATTGTATGTAACCCATAGTATGTTATACAGAGTGACCAACTGAAAGGCAATGTACAGTTATGAATATAACCACTGTTCCCCTAAAGGAGGGAACGAGGAAATGATTGCGAGCCCCGGTATTATAGCCAGGAAGGCGGGGCTTCCGAGGGCGGGCTCGGCATCCATTGGTCCGTTGGGTGTGATTTCAGTTTTCTTCAGGTGAATAGGATTGGTCGTTGACTCTTCATAGTGTGTTATAGCTAATTCACTCCTTCAGGGAACAGTAGTTATAGTCATAACTGTGCGTATCTCCGTTTGCTCTCTGATGGCTCAGAGAAATAAAGAGTGCATGTGTGCGTGTCTGCGGCCTTGTCAAGGGAGGAATGCGATATTGAAATAAACATGAAGTCTGTGGAGAATGAGAGAACTGCATTAGTATGCAGAAAATTCAATGTACCCTCTCCGCCCTGCCTGCCACCAAGACTAGCCAAAGTGATAAATCTGGTTGTGAAAGATTCATACATGAAGCAGATATATTCAATTCTTACAGGCTGCAATGCCTCTGTCTGATATTTTAGGGTTCAATGAGGTACTGGGCATCTTGCTGCATGCTGATTGGAAGGCGATCATGATGTAATGGCACACAATGGGCTTCACTCCTGTTCCTGCTGAACTGAGCCAGTACTCAGAGTTCACACTGATACCAGTTCAGTAGGCACAGGAGGGCACAGCCCCAACCATAGGGTATTTAACCCTCCACGTCCATCCCTTTAGAAACACTCCAACACTCTGCATTGAGACCGAATGGAGAAGAAAAAAAGATACTGCAGCCAATTTGATGGGTAGCCCTGAGCAGGACTTCAACCCGCAACTGTCAGTCCAATGCCTTACTAAGCAATTACCACAAGAGGTCTAAACATCTTGATGAGATGACATGCAGTGCATTCGGAAAGAATTCAGGCCCCTTCACTTTTTCCACATTTTAGGCCTTATTCTAAAATTGATTAAATTGGGTTTTTCCTCATCAATACAGAACACCCCATAATGACAAAGCATGTTTACAAATGTATTTGAAAAACCCCCAGAAATATTAGATTTACATAAGTATTCAGACCMTTTACTCACTACTTTGTTGAAGCACCTTTGGCAGCGATTACAGCCTCGAGTCTTCTTAGGTATGACGCTACAATCTTGGCATACCTGTATTTGGGGAGTTTCTCCCATTCTTCTCAGCAGATCCTCTCAAGCACTGTCAGATTTGATGAGGAGAGTAGCTGCACAGCTATTTTCAGGTCTGTCCGGAGATGTTTGATCGGGCTCAACTCCGAGCTCTGGCTGGGTCACTCAAGGACATTCAGAGGCTTGTCCCGAGGCTACTCCTGCATTGTCTTGGCTGTTTGCTTAGGGTCGTTGTTCTGTTGGAAGGTGAACCTTCGCCCCAGTCTGAAATCCTGAGCGCTCTGGAGCAGGTTTTTATCAAAGATCACCCTGTACTTTGCTCTGTTCAKCTTTCCCTCTATCCTGACTAGTCTACCAGTCTCTGCCACTGAAAAACATCCCAACAGCATGATGCTGCCACCACCATGCTTCACTGTAAAGATGGTACCAGGTTTCCTCCAGACGTGATGCCTGGCATTCAGGCCAAAGAGTTCAATCTTAGTTTCATCAGACCAGAGAATCTTGTTTATCGTAGTCTGAGAGTCCTTACGGGCCTTTTGGCAAACTGCAAGCAGGCTGTCTTGTGCCTTTTAATGAGGAGTGGCGTTCCGTCTGGCCACTCTACCATAAAGGCCTGATTGGTGGAGTGCTGCAGAGATGGTTGTCCTTCTGGAAGGTTCTCCCGTCTCCACAGAGGAACTCTGGAGCTCTGTCAGAGTGACTATCAGGTTTTTGGTCACCTCCCTGACCAAGGCCCTTCTCCCCCAATTGCTCAGTTTGGCCGGATGGCCAACTCTCGGAAGAGTCTTGGAGGTTCCAAACTTCTTCCATTTAAGAATGATGGAAGCCACTGTGTTCTTGGGGACTTTCAATGTTGCAGAAAATGTTTGCCTCGACACAATCCTGTCTCGGAGCTCTACGGACAATTCCTTTGACCTCATGGCTTGGTTTTTGCCCTGACATGCACTGTCAGCTGTGGGACCTTATATAGACAGGTGTTTGCCTTTCCAAATCATGTCCAGTCAATTAAATTGACCACAGGTGGACTCCAATCAAGTTGTAGAAAAATCTGAAGGATGATCAATGGAAACAGGATGCACCCGAGCTCAATTTCGAGTCTCATTGCAAAGGGTCTGAATAGTTATGTAAATAAGGTATTTCTGTTTATTTATTTTTTCAAAAATGTATAAAAACTTGTTTTTGCTTTGTCATCATGGGGTATTGTATGTAGATTGATGAGGAAAGTTTTTAATTGAATACATTTTAGAACAAGGCAGTACCGTAACAAAATGTGGAAAAAGCGAAGGGGTCTGACTACTTTCCGAATGCACTCTAACAACTGGCCACAGGGACTGCATCACAATTATCCAGAAGACAGACTCACCAGCTGGCCAATGGACAAGGGGACAGAAATAACTACAACAACACAAATTAAAGCATAAAAAACATGCTTTAAAAAATGCCTACATGGGTCCAGCACTGTTCCACAAGATGTTTTGCATATACAGTGGGGCCAGAAATTATTGACACCCTTGATAAAGTAGAGCAATAATGACTGTATAAAATAAACAATTTCAAATACTGAGCTATGTTGTTAGCAAAAAAAAGGGAATATATAATATTATTATATTATTTTATACTAATACAATTAGTCAGATAAAGAGATTTTTTTTTTACAAGTAAAACTTTTCTTTCTCAAACAGGTATCACATCTCCCATATCTCCCTCACTAGCTTTAAGCACCTGCTGTCAGAGCAGCTCACAGATCACTGCACTTGTACATAGTCCATCTGTAAACAGCCCATCCAACTACCTCATCACCATACTGTATTTATTTATTTATCTTGCTCCTTTGCACCCCAGTATCTCTACTTGCACATTAATCTTCTGCACATCTACCATTCCAGTGTCTAATTGCTATATTGTAATTACTTCGCCACCATGGCCTATTTATTGCCTTACCTCCCCTATCTTACCTCATCTGCACTCACTGTATATAGATTTAAATGTTTTCTACTGTATTATTGACTGTATGTTTGTTTATTTCATGTGTAACTCTGTGTTGTTGTATGTGCCGAACTGCTGTGCTTTATCTTGGCCAGGTCGCAGTTGTAAATGAGAACTTGCCTACCTGGTTAAATAAAGGTGAAATAAAATACAATAAATAAAAAAGGTAGGGGTAAAAATTGTTGGCACCCCTAAATGTTATAAATAAAGTTTAGTATTTGGTTCCATATTCCTAGCAAACAATGACTAGATCAAGCTTGTTGGATGCATTTGCAGTTTGTTTTAGTTGTATTACAGATTATTTTGGGCCCAATAGAAATTAATGGTAAGTAATTTATTGTGTCATTTTGGAGTCACTTTTATTGTAAACAAGAATAGAATATGTTTTTAAAGACTTGTACATTAATGTGAATGCTACCATTACTACAGACAATCCTGAATGAATTGTGAATAACGATGAGTGAGAAAGTTACAGAGGGTCAAAGATCATACCCCCAAGACAAGTTTCAAGTTTTTATTGTCACGTGCTGTCACGATCGTCATATGGAATGGACCAAGGTACATTTTGCTTTATTTGCAAATGTCGCCAAAAAAAAGAATAATACAACAAAACCGAACGTGAAGCTCCGTAAGGCTATACATAAACAGATAACTACCCGCAACTACCAAAAGGAAAAAAGGCTGCCTAAGTATGATTCCCAATCAGAGACAACGATAGACAGCTGTCCCTGATTGAGAAAAATATCCGGCCAAAACATAGAAACAAACAACATAGAATGCCCACCCCAAATCACACCCTGACCTAACCAACTAGAGAAATAAAACGGCTCTCTAAGGTCAGGGCGTGACAGTACCCCCCCCCCCCCCCCAAAGGTGCGGATTCCCGGCCGCAAACCTGAACCTATAGGAGGGGGTCCGGGTGGGCATCTACCCTCGGTGGCGGCTCCGGCTCGGGACGTAGCCCCCGCTCCACCTCTGGCTGCCCCCGCTCCACCTCTGGCTCCCCCCACTTTGGTGGCGCCTCTGGTGCGGGGACCCTCGTTGCAGGACCCGGACTGGGGACCATCGCCGCAGGCCCCGGACTGGGGACCCTCGCCGCAGGCTCCGGACTGGGGAACCTTGCCGCAGGCCCCGGACTGGGGACCCTCGCCGCAGGCTCCGGACTGGGGAACCTCGCCGCAGGCCCCGGACTGGGGACCCTCGCCGCAGGCCCCGGACTGGGGACCGGCTCCGGACTGGGGTCTGTTGCCGGAGGCTCCGGACTGGGGACCGTCGCTGAAGGCTCCGGACTGGAGACCGTCGCTGGAGGCTCCGGACTGACCTGTGGAGCAGGCACAGGATGAACCGGGCTGTGGGGGAGCACTGGAGATCTGGTGCTTAACACTTGCACCGCTCCTCCAGGCTGAATGCCCACTTTAGCCCGGCACCTCCAGAGCGCAGGCACAGGTCGAACCGGGCTGTGGGGGAGCACTGGAGATCTGGTGCTTAACACTTGCACCACTCCTCGTGGCTGAATTCCCACTTTAGCCCGGCATGTGCGGAGCGCAAGCACAGGACGCACTGAACTGTCACAGCTCACTGGAGACACAGTGCGCAGAGCCGGCGCAGGATACCCTGGGCCGACTCGGCGCATCGGAGACCAAGAGCGCTGAGCTGGCACAATCTGCCCTGGCTGGATGCCCACTCTAGCGTGGCACTTGCGGAGAGCTGGCTCAGAGCGCACCGGGCTGTGCACACGCACTGGAGACACCGTGCGCTTCACCGCATCACACGGTGCCTGACCAGTACCACGCTCCTTGCAGTGAGCACGGGGAGTTAGCTCTGCCAACCTCCCCGTGTGCCCCCAATTTTTKKGGGGGGGGAGTGGCTTCTCGGGCTTCCGTCGATGACTTGAATCATATTGTCGCCACTCCTCCTTCGCTGCCTTTATCTCCTCCTTTGGACGGCGATATTCTCCAGCCTGCCTCCAGGGTCCCTTACCGTCCAGGATCTCCTCCCATGTCCATGAGTCCCTTTCTCCACGCTGCTTGGTCCTTTGGTGGTGGGTATAGACAACAATAGACAGCTGTCTCTGATTGGGAATCATACTTAGGCAGCCTTTTTTCCTTTTGGTAGTTGTGGGTAGTTGTCTTCGTTTGTGCATGTATAGCCTTACGGAGCTTCACGTTCGTTTTTGGTGTATTATTGTTTTGTTGGCGACATTTGCAAAATAAAGAAAAATGTACGTTCACCACGCTGCACCTTGGTCCATTCCATATGACGATCGTGACACGTGCACTAGTACAATGACATGTCTTTCTTGCTTGCTCTTTCCCAACAATATTGTCCTCTGTAACTTTCTCACTCATCATTATTCACAATTCATTCAGGATTATCAGTAATCATGGTAGCAACCACATTAATATACGTTTAGAAACATATCATATTCTTAATTATAATAAAGTGTATAATATTGGGCAGAAAATAATCAGAAAAACAACCATAACTAACAGAAATTGACGTAGTCATTGTGTGCTAGGAATATGGGACACTTTTCACTACTTTATTTATAAGAATCTTTAGGGGTGTCAATAATTTTGAACCCTAACTTTTTGAGAGAAAAAAATGTTACTTGTTAAGCAAAATCTCTTTCTCTGAGCAATTGTACTAGTATAGAATAATATAATTCCCCCGAAAAAGTTGAGCGTACAATATAGCTCAGTATTTGAATTATTTATTTTATACAGTCATTACTGCTCATCTTTATCAAGGGTGTCAATAATTTTGGACCCCACTGTATCTTAACTCATAAAGTTAATTTCACACACTCGTAAAGTGGCCTCAGAGTTACTTGGCCAAGTACCAAACACCCACAGTCCTCCACAGCTCAGAGTGTGAATGTTGGGCAGGCAGCCTAGCCCACACATACAGCTCTGGGAAGGAGGTGAGGTGATGCATGCCTCATAAACTAGTGCCCGTGCTGAGTGACAAAGGTGGGGTGCTGTGCTCTGACTGACTGACTGACTGAGGTGGAGTGGAACTAGGCATGCCTGGGCTGGCCAGACATTCTCTCAGTAGCATTTCTTCCTTCCTCCGCTCTTTAATCGGGGATCGTGCTGCGTTCCACTGCCGCACTCCTCTGTCCCTCTCTTTCCACCCTCTTCCTTCATCTTCACATCTCAGATATCAGCCAGTGCTCTTTGCATTCATCGCCATCGTTTGGAACACATCCCGCCACATCAACTATTTCACCTCAGGCACTGAACTTAGCCACTGTGAACAACATATAAGAGGGATCAATGCTCACCAATTAGCTAAGCTCTGTGCCTTTAGCAATTGGCTGCTCATGACAGGATGCAAATGAGGAAAAGAATAGAGACTTTCACTGGCAGACAGTTGGGAGAAACTTTAATTGATTGGTCTATAGCAGGGGTTCTATTTGAGAAGGACCGATCACACACATTTCCTAGGTTGCAAAGGTCTTGATGGATATTGTGAGTTATCGGTGTCGTAAGAAATCGCCACCTCGCAACCCATGCGACCCCAAACTGTTCAAACTGTACATGCTCCTCTTGTTGGCGTGAGTTTTAAACCAATGTTCTGCAATTCTACACATTTTACCATGTCTTTTGTGTGTTCATATTAGTTATGGGCCTTCTGAGTCTTTTCCGGGAGCCGCATCTTTTGACTCCATTCACGTAAAAGAGCAGCATTATTTGGCTCCCAAAAAGCTCATTGTTCAAAATGCTTGAAAATAGACCTAGAMCCATGAAAAATAGCAAATCCCGAATGTTACCAGGGGTCAGCTTTCAATTTTAATATTCTCTAGATAATTTCCATATGTCCATAGTAGACAACCACTCTAGCGCCCCTTTTATAAAAAAACTAATTGTTGGGACCCCGTGTATTGACCCCGTTCTGGGTCCAAATCCGGACCGCGGTCCGCCTGTTGAGTATGGCTGCTCTAAATCTATAGGTACTTTGTAGACTTCTATAGATGGTAAAACACTCTTTGTTCTTTAAATCTAACCACTCCTTAAGTCTATAAGCAAAGGCTGCCTAAGTAGAATCAGTTTCCTACAGTTCAAACAGAGAGTCTGCAGACAATCTCCTTAGTTCTAAAGCTGTATGTCATTGTGCATTTCTAACGGTGATACATGATCTTTACCCAAAATATGATACATTGTGTAAACCTGGCCTGCTTTCAAATGCATTGGATTTACTTCCTGGCCATTTGTAAAGAACAGTTTGGATTTCAGGTTGTACTCTCATCTGCAGCTTTAGAGGAATAAAAACACTTTCCACAGGGGAAAGTTGTTTGTTGTTTGGGGTTTTGTTTGTAAGGAGCTAATACCAGGAGGTAATCTGTAAATCACTGTGAGAGCTAAGAACAGCTTATATCTGGAGTTGAACTTCCTGACATTCAACCTTCCTATCCACTCGCTCTAATATTTTACATGTTATTGTTTCCATAGACCACATAGGGCCAAGACAGAAGACAGACATGAAAGTCCTCCTGACGGGCAGAACATACAGACCCCACCTGGAGAACTACATGTGAAAGGGTGGAAATCCCTGGCAATGTGATTTTCGTTTATGTTTGTGCACCAAATCACGGTGCCAGGAACCCTCCCCACCACAGCCAGACTGGTAGCAAGCTGTGCCGGTTGCCCGTCCCTGGCCAGTGGCTGCGCGGCCTCCAGATGTCTCCCCAACTGTGGTCCACCTGTGTCCTCAGGCTGCTCCCAGTCAGACCCACCCTGCAGGGAGAGAAGAAAGGAGAGAGCAGCCGTCACCACCTCATCACTTACCGGGGGAGAGATGACCCACTGTTTACCATGCAATACAGATTGCACTGGAATGCAAGACAATAGTCTGATCTCCGTAACGAGAGGCGGTTTTGATAAAGTAGGTGGACATGAGGAATGGCTGTGCAGACTTTGGTTGCATGCTGTTTGTGTCAGAGGGAAGGAGGCAAGCAGCAGATGTGGAGGTTGGTTGAAATATGCAGACACAGCTGCTCAGTCAAAGCTCATTGTTTGGAGTGACTCAGAGGTAAAACATTGTTCTTGTTTGGAATGGCTGGAGCAGAGAGCACTGCTATTGCTACTGGACATCAATGCTCCCAATAACACCAGCACTAGAGGAAAAATGGACAAACATACAGTATAGACCACTTTTATATTTTATTTATTTAATCTTTATTTAACTAGGCTAGTCAGTTAAGAACAAATTCTTATTTACAATGACGGCCTACCCTGGCCAAACCCGGACGACGCTGGGCTAATTGTGCACCGCCCTATGGGACTCCCAATCACGGTGTAACGAACATTGTCGGGAGAAGGAGAAGAGGACCAAGGTGCAGCGTGGTAAGTATTCATAATACTTTTAATAAATACGAACACTTGAACAAAAACAACAAAACGACAAACGAACAGTTCTGCAAGGTGCAATACACAAAACAGAAAACAACTACCCACAAACACAGGTGGGAACAGGCTACCTAAGTATGGTTCTCAATCAGAGAGAACGATTGACAGCTGCCTCTGATTGGGAACCATACCAGACCAAACACGTAGAAATACAAAACATAGAACAAAACATAGAATGCCCGCCCCAACTCACGCCCTGACCAAACCAAAATAGAAACATAAACAAGGAACTAAGGTCAGGGCGTGACACACGGCCAGTTGTGATACAGCCTGAAATCTAACCAGGGTCTGTAGTGACACCTCTAGCACTGAGATGCATTGTCTTAGAGCACTGAGGCACTCGGGAGCCCCACTTCAAATAAGCATAGCCGAATTTGACACAGAGAGACCACCCCAATTAAAAGTTTTCACCCTTGGTCATGGAACAAAGCAGAGCAGAACGTTCAATAAGCTTCAAGTTCTAAAATGTTCTAGAACAGGGATCGATTATTTCTGGAGCGGATGGTCGGGGGGCTGGAACATAATTACAAATCATTTGTAGACTGCAAATTGACCGCAAGAAGCCCGAACAGATATAATGTTTGACTAAAACATAATAATTTCAAACCTTGCTTACATTTGTATACAATCAGGTGTCTCTCTATTATGTGTGAGAATACTTGGGAACAGATTTCTTCAATTAAAATCACTTGGAGCTGATTTCCTGGTGTTTCTACAGGCTTTTATGTTCAACAATAAAAATAATGATTTTCATTATATATATATATATTTGTTTTTTTGCTAAGAAAACTTGTGGGACCAAATAAAACCACCAGCGTGCCAAATTTGTCCCGCGGGCCGCTAGTTGGGGAACCCTGTTCTAGAACGTTCAAGTTTGTGGGCGGAACTTGGCGGGAAAATAAAACCACAAACAAACTCCTCTCTTTTAACAACTTCATTTTCATGCTGTATGAGGAATGTCATGTATTATAACTATTATTGTTGTTTTCCTCCAGAGGAAAATTCCTGGGCCAATTCCTGAGTCCCCTTGTGGGGACTACATAATGACAGGATTGTTGAGTTGTGAGGAGGTCAAGTGTGCAGTAGTGTGGGGTGGAGGCCTGGTTTGCACTACACAGGGCTCAAATATAGGGTGGTATTAAAGAATGATCATAGAGAGCTAGATTTAAATGGCCGATTTCAGCTCAAATGAGTCCCTATGCTTGTTATATTGTGTAGTGTACACACTAACTAGTGTAGTGCACTACATAAGGACCATCAGTGCACTCACATTTCAGAGTTAGCAATAATTGATCAGATACCTCATATTATATTAATCAAATAAATTACAGTTGATTCAATGCACAACTCATATAATTATTCATATCACTGACCTTTCCCAGATTAGGTTTATTATCCCTGAGCTTTAAGCTGTGTCGACAACACCATTTCCTGTTTCTGCTCCTACAGCCATACATTCTTTCCTGCATCCATACATTCTTTCCTGCATCCATACATTATTTCCTGCATCCATACATTGTCATTCTGTAGCAGCCAGGGTATTGCGTATCCTACTTGGCATTCAGCAGGAAATTGCTACAATCCTGCACAGTGTATATAGCAGTGTACCTTTAACAACACCGTGGTGCAGAATTTTTTCAGGCGAGGGAAATATGTATGTCCTATCTGTCTAGCCCGGTGTTAACACTTGGCCACTCCCTCCCTTCTCTGGTATCATGAATAAATATGTTTGTCTAGTTTATAGATGTGAAAGGCAAGTTGTGCTTCATTGCCTGTAGAGAGAGAGAGAGAGGGAGGGAGAGAGAGAGAGAGAGGGAGGGAGAGAGAGAGAGATGGAGAGAAAGGGAGTTGTCTTTCTCTCTTTGTGACATGTGAGTCAGTGTGTTTGTTTGATAGGTGTGCTATAGGAAATGTTTCTTTGCTGATAACATTTTCCACAAATCAATGTATACAGAGTGACTGTTGAAAGTGACAGAGGCACAATGACAAAACTCTGTGTCATATCAGTTCAGCTCTAGTAAGCAAACAAAGGATTAGCCAAGACCATGCAGCATAGGAAATTCATTGATGTATTGGAATTGTATTTGGAATGACAACTTGCAATAGAATAGAATACAATAGAATGGAATATAATATAATTTGGAGACATTCTACACATGTAATATGCTAATCAGCTTTTAATTGGAATATTCTTTACATAGTGTTCATTTCGCTTTAAAACTCCGGATTCCGACATTGCTCGTCTTAATATTTCAATATTTCTTAATTCCATTCTTTTACTTTTAGATTAGTGTGTATTGTTGTGTATTGTTAGATATTACTGCACTGTTGAAGCTAGGAACACAAGCGTTTTGCTACACCCACAATAACATCTGCTAAACGTGTATGCGACCAATAACATTTGATTTGATCTGATCTGATATGTCCCGAGTAGACAACCACAAATGAGCTCATTCAAAATGTGATGGATTGCTTTTTCTGCTTATTTTGCACAAGGTKACGATGTTTCCCAGACATAATGGAAGTAAAAAAACATCTCCTTATGTTCAGCCACAGCGCATGTGTTTACATAGGAGACATGGCGTGTATCTGATGGTTGTGACTGCAGGTGGAAGTTTAGCATCTGACCACAGTGACGCACTGTTTAAGTCACCCAGCATCTCACACACTGGCGCTACAATGATTTGTCTCCACGAATCTCTGCTCTTGCAAAACATAACCTGCACAGGAGAGAATGAGACAGCTAGAGAGAGGACTTAGAGCTTCCTGCTTATAAACCACTTATAAATGTCTCATTAGTCTACTTCATTCTATTTTATTCTATTGTATTCTATTATTTTCCATTAAGCTAGTTCTATTCTGTTCTATTCTATTCCATGGGTGATTAGTGTGAAGATGAAATAGATATGCGCAGGCCTAAAAGTCTGAATTGTAAGACATGCATTGTTCTAAGTGCAGTATTTACATCACTTTGACCTTCACTGCTGGTTGTCTTAGTCTTAAAGTATTTTGCTTTAGTGGTGACTGGTGCGGTAATCTTGATTGAGAAGCTGAGGTTTGGGAGATGAGAGGATATCCATGCTGAACCCAAAAGGTCATATCACACCTTTGTTCCTGCAGGTAGTGAGATGCTTCACAGCATTACAACGTCATTATAGCTGTTCATTAAGTCTGGATTCCATTATTCACCCCATTGAGTCCCTCAATCAGAATTTACAACCTGGAGGGACTGGGAGTGAAGCTTCTGGTGTTCCATTAGCTACAATTCACTTTGCATTGTGTTAATGCAATCTGTTACAATGTAGGCTTATCAAGTGTAATAAATGTGTTTGAACTATTCTGAAAAACAGATTTTCTTCAAAGTTGATGAGAGAGAGGGAGAGAGAGWGAGAGAGAGAGAGAGAGAGAGAGAGAGAGAGAGAGAGAGAGAGAGAGAGAGAGAGAGAGAGAGAGAGAGAGAGAGAGAGAGAGAGAGAGAGAGAGAGATAATTAGTTTGTGAGTGAAGTCACAGTGGAGTGGCAAAATTCCTGGGCCTGGCACATAGATACAATATCAGACTGACTACATCAATGGCGTATATGTCAGTCAGAAGGTCAAACTATACTGATCCAGACAAAACCATATCAGCTGGTTTATCTGAAGCCATGCCAACGATAACGCAACATCAACCATAAAAAACAATACATGTGAGAAGACAGGAGGAGTTGACACAGGGAGGCTCCCTCCCTCCCCATTCCAAGCATGCAATCTCTTCTCTCCACACTGAGGCCTGTTTTTCCATGACAGATGTGTCCAATTGTAGGCTGTTGTTGCTGCTGTAAGTCTACTGCGCCATGAAGCACAGCATCGTTTTCATAACCTGATTATTCAATGACTGGTGAAMAACATATTGACCTGGCCAACGATACTGCAGCAATTTCACACACTTGGTGTTGAAGGGATGGTGTGAGTGTTTGTGTTTACTCCGAGGCACCATGTCCATTGAATTTGATAAATGTAAGATCCCCCCCCAAAAAAACATTCACAGGATTAATGCAAAAGATATTGAATTTGATCATCAAACAATGCCTTATTAAAATGATTGGGTGCATGACGCCACTGGGTACTTTGTACTGCACAGTAGGTGTTTATGAGTGCGTGTGCTGTCTGTCTGTGTGTGTCTGTGTGTGTGTGTGTGTGTGTGTGTGTGTGTGTGTGCCTGTGTGTGCAGGCATGTGTTTAAGCTCCAACAAGGGAAGCTGTTTACTACTTGGAGGGTCGTAAAAGTAAATTCTATGCGTCAGTCTGGCCTATCAAAGGCTCCTTCATCCATGGCTTGGATGTGTTTGGTAATTGCCAGGGTTCAGACCACCATTCCTGTTTCACTGTGTGGTGGCAACTCATCTGTGCAGGAAGGAACACACACACCGACACAACAAAAGACAGATAAATACACAAAGGCACAGAAAACACATGCACTCACAATCAAATGTGCACACGCATATGCATGGATGTGCGCACACACACACACACACACACACACACACACACACACACACACACACACACACACACACACACATATAAACAAAATGTCCCTATCATTGACACATCTGTTCATTATTCCCCATCTTCCAGGCAACGCCCAAAGATGCATCTCCAGCAGGACATAGACATGTATCTGAAAATGCACCTAAAGAAATACAAATATCAGACCTTGTAAAACCTTAGTCCTGGTCTGTCTGGAACTATTAGATGAGTAAATCCAGAAATCTTGGAACATATTCAAATATTTGTACTGTTTGTCTCGAAATAGAGGAATTTGAGTTTATAGAATCAAAGTATTCCATGTCCAAATAAAGACTAGACGAGGCATTTGAAGAGCCTTAGTACACAGTAGTGCTCACAAGCTCACAGGAGGGCGTGGAGGCACAAAGACATGTAAATATTCAGCACCAGGTGTGTGAAATTCTAGCTGGTAGTATATTTTTCTTTTCACTCAATTTAACAAGATAGAGGATTGATCCTTTGTGCACAGCTGGTATGTCTCAACACTGTCTCAAATGGAAATCTGACATGGATTAGGTTTCTTCTTGGACAGTACGAAAATGTAAGTTCTAAATAAAATATGTGAACAGGCCAACACTAACCTATCAACATGTGAATATCCTCAATCCTTTTATGACATAAGCAGACAAATACCAAAAATCTATAAACAGATGAAAAAACAGTCACGGTACAGTAAATCGTTTTTGCTTCATTCTTCCTGATAGCACCGCCGTCAATAGAMCAGAGCCTGGCTGATGAGATGTAGACAATGTGAAGTTACTCTGATGCTCAGTGTACTTGGGTAACTTTAGACAGGTCTGATGCTGTTTCTGGTTGTCTGATCTATGGTTGTCTGATCTAAGTGACTGACAAGGGAGTTGTCTTAGCCTAATAAGAGAGTGAGAGAGAGTGAGATAGTGAGAGAGAGAGATAATCTGAAAAAGTGAACAGAACTGCCACTCACCATGCTCCCAGATCCAGCAGTGCCGCGTGGAGCGGACTGAGTTCAGCTGAGGAGTGGAGCAGTCAGTGGAGGAGTTCCTTCTGGGAAGACTGCTCTAAGGAATGTGCTATTTCAGATCCAGCAGCAGAAGCTCAGTCTGTCCTGTGCCGAGGTCTCTTTTGAGGGCGTAGAGAGGGGGCTATACCGGTCTTGTTCCCAGTTCCCACAGTGGTGGAGTGGTGGAGAGGAGAGGAGATGAGAGAGAGAGAAGGGTTGTCCTATCCTGTGTTCGGTTTCCCACAGAGAAGAGGAGAGAAGAGGAGAGCAGAGGAGAGGTCAGACTTGGAGCTAGTTAACACACCCCTCTGGCTGGTGACTGGCAGCTAGCGTAGTTTTGTCTCCTTTCTTCAACCGAATGAATCACTCTGGAGATGCATAGCCCCACCTCGTCCACTTACAGCAGAGTAACAGGAGAGAGAGGGAGAGAGAGAGAGAGAGAGAGAGAGAGAGAGAGAGTGAAAGAAAGAAAGAGAAAAGGAGAGTGAGAGAAAGATTTTCAACTGTTCGTCCCAAGAGATCCACTGTCTATCTGAGGGTCTGGAAGTAGTGCTGTCAGTTCTCCTCCCTCCTTTCTTCCCTCCCTCCTCTTCTTTCATCCCCCTCAGTGTTTTTCCAGGCTCCGTTGAGACTCTCTTATTGTGGCAATTGCATTAGCCTTTCGCCAGAGAGGAATAGCTCTTAGTGCCTAATGAATTCTCTCTCTCTCTCTCTCTCTCTCTCTCTCTCTCTCTCTCTCTCTCTCTCTCTCTCTCTCTCTCTCTCTCTCTCTCTCTCTCTCTCTCTCTCTCTCTCTCTCTCTCTCTCTCTCCTCCTCTCTCTCTCTCTCTCTCTCTCTCTCTCCTTCTGTCTCTCTCTTCTCTCTCCTCTCCAAGCAAGTGTATGTGGTCTATCAGTCTGACTTATACACGTACACACAGACATACACACATATCTCTCACTCCTGTTTTTCCGACTTTTCTTCCCTTAAAGGGGCAAGGACTCTGATTTTCTGAGGTGCTATTAAAGAGTCCAGGTGCAGTATCCTATTACTACCAGAGAAACTCATTGACTGTGTGTGTGTGCACTGTGTCATTGCCTCACTTCTAACACACTAGTGCACCAGAGGTGTGCCATGGAAGCGTATGTATGATCAATGCTACATCAAAATAGCCCGTTCCCTTAATGTTAATGGTGTGAAACCATTGGGTTTATAATAGGTCTATCTTCCGGCTATACCCCAAATCAATAATTCAACTCTGACTTCAAACACTTCCTGATCCATGGTTTGATTGGCAGTCTGGCAATTCTAGTAAATGCCAGAAGGGCTGGTCGATATTGTGCCTGTTTTTTAACACATAGGTAAGGCAAAAGCTATCTACTAGACATTTATACGGTGCTTTTTACTAAACACAAGTCATCATTACAATAAAGGTCAATTCGGGGACTGTCTGTGTATATTCACTTCTGAATCTCAGTCTCAGCCCAGCAAGTGAGTTTATGAGTTGAGGTAACAAGTGACTCTGTTGTCGAATTACATGACATAGCCACCGCACTGAAATCTGGAATGACCTGCATATCCCCTAACTATTTCATTCGCTGAAAGGCCTGTCACTTCTTGGTAGAAAGATACACATATGCAGTGTCTAGTTTGATGCTGGCCTTCTGCCTAGAAGGCCAGCATCCCGGAGTCGCCTCTTCACTGTTGACATTGAGACTGGTGTTTTGCGAGTACTATTTAATGAAGCTGCCAGTTGAGGACTTGTGAGGCGTCTGTTTCTCAAACTAGACATTCTAATGTACTTGTCCTCTTGCTCAGTTGTGCACCAGGGCCTCCCAATCCTCTTTCTATTCTGGTTAGAAACAGTTTGCGCTGTTCTGTGAAGGGAGTAGTACACAGCGTTGTACGAGATCTTCGGTTTCTTGGCAATTTCTCGCATGGAATAGCCTTCATTTCTCAGAACAAGAATAGACTGATGAGTTTCAGAAGAAAGGTTTTTGTTTCTTGCCATTTTGAGCCTGTAATCAAACCCACAAATGCTGATGCGCCAGATACTCAACTAGTCTAAAGAAGACCAGTTGTATTGCTTTTTTAATCAGAACACCAGTTTTCAGCTGTGCTAACATAATTACAAAAGGGTTTTCTAATGATCAATTAGCCTTTTAAAATTATAAACTTGGATTAGCTAACACAACGTGCCATTGGAACACAGGAGTGATGGTTGCTGATAATGGGCCTCTGTACGCCTATGTAGATATTCCATTAAAAATCAGCCGTTTCCGTTTTCTCCTGCAATGACCCCACACTTATCAAAAGAAACAACTGCATTTCTAACTGTGCAGATTGTCAAGACACAGGTTCTGCTCATGAAAGACTCCTTTAAGTTACATAATGCTTCACAAAAGCGGTGGGTGGGAGAAAAGCAGTGTCAGAATAATTATACTGAGAAATGACTTCTCAGTGTCATAATGAATCAAACTACACAAATTAGATGATGTGTTCGTCCTAAGAACCACTACTTCCTAAGTTTAGTTTTCTGATGCATTATGGAGTGATTTTGTTCATTAAACAGAAGACACTGAGGCATTGATCCGTTTGAGTTAATTTCAAACAAAAGAGCATCTCAATGTGACTATCTGTCACACAGAACTGTATTGTTCCTCTTTATCCCTAAATCATTGTGTTGTTGTCCTCTCAGATAGACAGTGCACACAATCCGGCTTTCAAAAGGTGGTCGTCTATTAATGAACAGAAAACCCTGGGTTTTCTGTTTATGGGGGATTTGTTTATTTATCCTGAGTTGGAGCATTTTAACTTTCCAGGGTCCGGTGCCAGGGCAGGAGGGTCTGGGCAGGCAGGGCAGGCCAGGGCTGGCTTTGTCAGGGTGGGCTGTGGGCAGTGCCAATGGGGGATGCCATACACGGTGCTGCCTGTGCTGGGAAGGGATGCCTACGTAACCGGCACCACTCAAGGCACACAGGGAAAGGGCACACACAAAGGGCACATAAAGCCACACCTACACACACAGCCTACGCATATGGGCACCATTCTCAACCCGCAGGGAGTGGTTACACAGCATGTGGCAGATAACCAGCTCTCTCCTGCCCACGCTCGGTTTCCCGACAAGAGCCTGCCTCTTTGTTGGGCGACCAGGGAGGGCATGGAGGAACGGCAGATCACAATGTCGAAGGATGTCTGTCTGTCCTGATATCTGCATGTGTTTAGATCTTTTATTTCATTTCCTTTTCAATCGCTACAAAAGTGGGTGTTGTTGAAATTACCATAAGTGCCCATATTGTGGTTGACATTAGAAAATAAAAATAAATAGGCACAAATTGATTTAAAAAAAGAATCCCAAATATAATGACCTCTAGAAAACCCTTTTTAGTCATCGGTTCTGAAATGTTAGATGGAATTATCCATGGCAGAAACCCTGTCTGATCTATGCCAACACACGCAGAGAGCTGCTCAATTGCTTTTGCCAATAAAAATAGACACATATGTTTCCTAAAGCTTTGAGAATTTTACGGTAAGCCGTTAAAGAGGGGGAGCATGGTGCATATTGCCTTGTGAGCTCGGAGCTCTGTGTGTTCTTTCAAGGGCTTTTTCTTTGAAGGCTTTGTAATAAGGTCATGTTCACCCCAGTCACAACTGTCAGAGACATGGAAAAAAATAAACACGTCAAGTCAATGTGGTCTTTCTGATTCAATATACCTGCACTACCTATTCACAGATCTTACATTTAGTGGAGAACATCTATGGAAACACATACAGTACACCCTAATGAGATAGCCCATGACAATAGGTGGGTAGATGTTGAGTGGCCAGAGTTATTCCTTCCCACGTAATGAATCGGATAACCAAGACCAGTGGGGATGAAGAGGGGGTAATAGATTCCTCTCAGGATCTGTTGCATCCTGGTATTGAGGAGGGTGGAGAGAGGGAGGGAAGGAGGAAGAAACATGTGGTTCCTAGCTGAATGGCCGTCTGTCCTGTGGAGAGGCTTAGGGGGAAATCCAGAGGGACTACATAAACTCTCCAGGTCTGAACCACAGCTGCACCTCCACATCTGGCTGCCACCCCGCCACAGTATATCAAGGCTGGGCAGCAACGTGCAGACAGGTGGCATGGTAATCCCACTTGATTGGAGCACCTCCACCATGGCCTTGGCAAAGTCCCTCAGCCTCCAACCCCCAGTACCTCTAGCCCCTCACCGCACCTCACACTCCCCAAATCCCCACAGCCCTGGCCACCCACAGTACCTCTTGCTCCTAACACCCACCTTTCCCACCCCAAAGAGACCCCCATCCAATAACTCTGACTCCTAACCCCTGGGCCAGACCAAGGCCATCCTGACTGGATGTAACTCTGGGGGAGTGCACCTTGCCCTGAGATGGGAACCCTGGTAGGGTTAAAATTACACACTAACTCTTAGGGGTGACAGGCCCCCTAAAAATATGCCTCTCTGGATCAATATTGTTAATTATTTGCTATTGGAGTACGCACCCACCCACCCACCATCCCTGGGTGTCTTCATAATTCAAACCTTGGACCCTGGCCCTGAGGGAGGTGCTTCCTGCGGCTTCAGTGCAAATGAACCAGGATGTTTAGCATAGTGTGGGGCCGGCCTTGTGGTGTTCTTCCCAAGGCTGCATCAGATAAGGGCCTGACTCCAGCCACTTCATCATCCCCTCCAGCTCATTCATCACCATCAGCAGGCTGTGGCACTGCGCTGGGCAGAATCACACACCAACACACACACACAAAGTGATAGGAGAGGGTCATGCTCATGCCATGTAGCGTGCAGATGTACTGCTGTAAAATAAGGAGATCATTACAACCGTTGGCCCTTTATCAAGAAAGTAATGGGAAAATGGTGAGTGTGTTTCCAGGGAGGAGTTTGCTGAACTGTTGAACAAAGAGGATGGATGATGATCGCCAATGGAAAAGCTTTTAAAAATGCATGGGCCGCAGAGTCCCAGAAATAGGCAAAGCTGCAAATCAGTCTTCAAACCATTTAACTCAAACATYAGACTTACATTTAGCCTAATGATTCCACGGAAACATTGTGGATTCTTGTTTTTATGGTGGATAAATACATTTGCTTATTTATGATGAATAAACAACCTAATTTAACATCAACACAATGTGCCTAATCAATTCAATCATTGCTTCTGTACGTACAGTGCATTCGGAAAGTATTCAGACCCCTTGACTTTTTCCACATTTTGTTATGTTTATAGCCTTATTCTAAAATGTATTAAATAAATAAAAAATGCTTCGCAATCTACACACAATATCCCATTATGACAAAGCAGAAAACGTTTTTTTGAATTGTTTGCAAATGTAATTTTTATTTATTTTAAATACCTTATTTACATAAGTACTCAGACCCTTTTGCTATGAGACTGAAAATTGAGCTCAGGTGCATCCTGTTTTCATTGATCATCCTTGAGATGTTTCTACAACTTGATTGGAGTCCACCCGTAGTAAATTCAATTGATTGGATGTGATTTGGAAAGGCGCACAGTACATGTCAGAGCAAAAACCAAGCCATGAGGTTGAAGGAATTGTCCGTAAAGCGCCAAGACAGGATTGTGCTGAGGAACAGACCTGGGGAAGGGTACAAAAAACTATCTGCAGCATTGATATCGAGGCACAAGGCGAGACCCAGATGCAGACACAGGAGACAGATGGTTTGAGTCKTACAATGTTTAATAATCCAAAGGGGTAGGCAAGAGAATGGTCGTGGACAAGCAAAAAGGTCAAAACCAGATCTGAGTCCAGGAGGTACAGCGTAGCAGACAGGCTCGTAGTCAAGGCAGGCAGAATGGTCAGGCAGGCGGGTACAGAGTCCAGAAACAGGCAATAGTCAAAACCGGGAGGACTAGAAAAAGGAGAACGGGAAAAACACGCTCGTCGACTTGACTAAACATACAAGACGAACTGGCACAGAGAGACAGGAAACACAGGGAAAAATACACTGGGGAAAATAAGCGACACCTGGAGGGGGTGGAGATAAGCACAGGAACAGGTGAAACAGATCAGGGCGTGACAATTAAAGATCCCTAAGAACACAGTGGCCTCCATCATTCTTAAATGGAAGAAGTTTGGAAGCACCAAGATTCTTGCTAGAGCTGGCCACCCGGCCAAACTGAGCAATCGGTGGAGAAGGGTCTTGGTCAGGGAGGTGACCAAGAACCCAATGGTCACTCTAACAGAGCTCTAGAATCCCTCTGTGGAGATAGGCGAAACTTCCAGAAAAACAACCGTCTCTGCAGCACTCCACCAATCAGGCCATTATGGTAGAGTGACCAGACGGAAGCCACTCCTCGGTAAAAGGCACATGACAGCCCGCTTGGAGTTTGCCAAAAGGGCACCTAAAACATGAGAAACAAGATTCTCTTGTCTGATGGAACCAAGATTGAACTCTTTGGCCTGAATGCCAAGTGTCACGTCTGGAGGAAACCTGGCACCATCCCTACGGTGAAGCATGGTGGTGGCAGCATCATGCTGTGGGGACTGGGAGACTAGTCAGGATCGAAGCAAAGATGAACGGAGCGAGGTACAGAGAGATCCTTGATGAAAACCTGCTCCAGAGCGCTCAGGACCTCAGACTGGGGGTGAAGGTTCACCTTCCAACAGGACAACAACCCTAAGCATACAGCCAAGACAACGCAGGAGTAGCTTCGGGACAAGTCTCTGAATGTTCTTGAGTGGCCCAGCCAGAGCCCGGACTTGAACCCGATCTAACATCTCTGGAGAGACCTGAAAATAGCTGTGTAGCAATGCTCTCCATCCAACCTGACAGAGCTTGAGAGGATCTGCAGAGAAGAATGGGAGAAAATCACCAAATACAGTTGTGCCAAGCTTGTAGCGTCATACCCAAAAAGCCTCGACGGCTGTAATCGCTGCCAAAGGTGCTTCAACAAAGTACTTAGTAAATGGTCTGAATACTCATGTAAATTCTAAAAACCTGTTTTTGCTTTGTCATCATGGGGTATTGTGTGTAGATTGATGAGGGGGGAAAACGATTTAATCCATTTTAGAATAAGGCTGTAACCTACCAAATGTGGAAGAAGTCAAGTGGTCTGAATACTTTCCGAATGCACTGTATCTAAATGTTGGTCAATGAGATGCAATGTTACTCTGTCATTACACACATGCATCAGATTTACACAATAGCAAATGCTGTAGTTATGCCCTGTGAAGTTCACACCACTTTCCTCACTCGTGGCAGCTTGATTCCTTCATTTCCTGACTGCACAGCTTGCAGATTTGAGTCTGGGCTTCGGCCTGCATGTCATCAGCACTGTGAGAACACTTCCTGGTAGGCTACTGGAACCTCAAAGCTCTGAGATTTACTGGTTCAACTCAAGAGCTCTCTCAATATATGTATATATATTGCATTTTTATGTTTTCCACCAGGTCCTCCAACCGGAGGAGAGGGTGGCAGGGGCAAAAAAAATGAAAATAAAAAGGGGATCAGAAATAATGCATGTAATGTTATTTGATCTGTCTGCTAGTTTCATAGCTGATCTATCCSCTMCCCCCCCCCCCCCCCCCMMAAAAAAAAAGAAGGCTATATGGATAAGCTGCCGGTCACAATGTAGATGAGGTGAGGTCGTGAAAGTAAGTCCCATTCCATAAAAATCTCTACGTGAGTATAAAGTGAACTGGGAGGAAACCGTCCCCTCTGCTCCCGATTACTCCCTGGAAGTTTACTAGAATTTAAATTGTGTCTCCCTCCTGCATCTGGCCCATGACTGTTATTTATATTCAGAACAAATAATGTATCCATGAGGAAAATACACACAGGGGGAGAGAATATCACAGACAATGTGGCCCAGGAGGCTGCCAGAATTGCTTCTCTTTGAATCTGAGAACAGGAATGGGTTATTTGCAGAATGGAACACTCCACCACAGTCTCCCCCAGCCATGGTTCATCCCTCTAGTAGCCCAACCAATTACCAAACAGATGTATGGTTAAAGTCCGGGATTAGGCCTCATTGATTGGAGCAGCTCAGTGTCAAATGTTTGATTTTGACTCCAGTTTGATTTGGATACACTACAAGCAATACTGCAGGTGGTAACCTGCTTGGAATCTATCAATGAATCATATTGTGGGGTTATACACTGAGTGTACAAAACATGACGAACACCTTCTTGACACATTTAAACCTGTGTGCCTGGCACCTACTACCATACCCCGTTCAAAGGCACTATAATATTTTGTGTTGCAGTTCTTGACACATTTAAACCGGCACGCCTGGCACCTACTACCATACCCCATTCAAAGGCACTTAAATATTTTTTCTTACTCATTCACCCGCTGAATGGCACACATACACTTATCATGTGATTTAACAGGTGACATCAATAAGGGATCATAGCTTTCACCTGGATTCACCTGGTCAGTCTATGTCATGGAAAGAGCAGGTGTTCCTAATGTTTTGTACACTGCATGGTAATACAGATGGCTATGTGGATCTAGTTATATGGACAGCCTACTCGCTAACACTGCTTTAGGTACACATTTAGTAGCCAAGTACTGCCTATCCCAAATAACAATTGGAAAAAGGTAATTGAATGAAATTTAAATAACACTCACCCTCACATAATTCATCTATATTTGCACTAACAACATCATGGAACCACAAGTAGGTATACTTTTGAAATCAGAACAAAAGTCTGTACATCCATCTTCTACCCTCTGACTGACCAGCCATTAGCAATCTGCGCAATCAAACAACCAAAACAAACACAGAGTCAGTGATCCGTAGGCGAATGAAAACATGACAAGAGGAACAGACATGGAATGCAAGGGGGCAGAGGGGAATGTTGAGGGGAATGTTGGATGCAACCTTCATTCAAACTAGGTGTAAACACAATATTAGGGGGATTAATGAAGGTTTTATGAATGTTTTATGTGTACTATAAATGTGTTAATGTGTTACTATAAATAAACAGTGTTTTGGGGTGTGACTCTAAAACAAAAAAATAATCTAAACGTAACATCTTTGAAGGCCTTGTTAATACCCGACTGAGACAAACTTGAATGTCAAGAATGTGGAGGTGAACCTGCACTTACCCCAATTACAGGTCAGTCAWCCACAACAGCCATATTAAACATAGGAGAGCATTAGGCAGTGTAAGAGGCCATCTTACAATATGGGTCTGTGATGGATTGGTCATGCCTCTTGAGGCATTTTGATAGAGTGATATCTGGGGGAGTGGAGAAGTGTCAGAGAGTGGAAGTGGTTCCTGTGGGTTGGAGGGAAGCGTTAAACAACATCCTTTCCTGTCATTATGCTGAGCAGATTGCCAGTCTGACTGGCCCTGAAGCCACTGTGCTCCATTCATAAACTATGTACCTCTCATTCAATCTATATGAAGACATGGCCGTCCAACGCAACTCTGTTTCACAATCAGAGTTCTCAGAACACATTAGGAACATGCCATTTCAAAATCTCTGAACTCAAGTAGTATCCTTGAATGTACTCTAACTTGAGGTAGTCAAGTCAGCATAGCAGGAAATCAGTGAAACCACATACAACAACTTACACACCCTTATCTTGTTTTAAAGATGTTTCAACACCTTTCAACAATGACTGTGCACTGTGGGAACTGTCTTCAACATGCTACACATGGACAGATTAATTTGATTGGGTAACAACACATTGTATTGCAAACATGTGAAGCTATAAAATCCCTTGTAATACAGAGAAGACCAACCTGTTCTCACGACAGATAGCGTGATGGTACTAAAACCACTGCCTAAAGCTGAGGTAGAACAACAAAACAAAGATGAACCAAGTTATTGCTCTGATGCTAAGATCTGATCCTGTGGATGGTAGAGAGAGAGGGATATATATAAATATATATATATATATATATATATATAGAGAGAGAGAGAGAGAGAGATGAGGAGGGGGGTTCAGCTCGCCCAGCACTCTGAAGGCTGAGCAGCTCTGAAAGTGGATATGAAGGGATGTGCCATGCGACTGTTGGAGCTACAGTAGGAACACAAGAATTTTGCTACACCAGCAATAGCATCTGCTAAATATGTGTGTGACCAATACATTTGATTTGATTTGAGTCTCCCCTGACCACATTAATGCAACTCAATAGAATGGCTGGCTCCATGAGGCCTCCCCATCCATTAACTCTGTGGCTCAGCAGAGCTAGGGTAATTGCAATCTCAAATCCTTAGGACATCCATACCCTTAACTCTAACCCCTACCCTAAACCTAACCTTAACCGTTTTAAATGTGAACTTCAACGGGGTGACATCAGAGTTGGGACGTCCCAAGGATCCCGTTTAGACCTTTCCGCAGAGCTAGGGCAGGCACAGACAGGCACACTGTATTGTCTTAATACACTGACCTTTCAGACGGCTGCCTCTCCTCACCAGAGGGCCCATCCCAGTCCCTCTCACTTACTCCTACAGCTCATCCACCACAGAGACATTTTTTCCTCTTACCTGTCTGTTTAAACTAGATGGTGTTCCATGTTTGACTACCTCAAACAGCAGAGGAAGCACGCCCCTATCCACATCGATGGGACCGCAGTGGAGAAGGTGGAAAGCTTCAAGTTCCTCGGCGTACACATACCTACAATCGAAATGGCCCACCCACACAGACAGTCTGGTGAAGAAAGAACAAATTTGGCTTGGCCCCTAAAACCTTCACAAACTTTTACAGATGCACAATTGAGAGCATCCTGTCGGGCTGTATCACTGCCTAGTACGGCAACTGCACCGCCCRCAACCGCAGAGCTCTCCAGAGGGTGATGCGGTCTGCCCAACACTCCAGGACACCTACACCACCCGATGTCACAGGAAGGCCAAAAAGATCATCAAGGACATCAACCAGCCGAGCCACGGTCTGTTCACCCCACTATCATCCAGAAGGTGAGGTCAGTACAGGTGCATCAAAGCTGGGACTGAGACACTAAAAACAGCTTCTATCTCAAGGCCATCAGACTGTTAAATAGCCATCACCAGCCGGCTTCCACCCAGTTACGCAATCTTGCACCTTAGAGGCTGCTGCCCTATATACATGGACTTGGAATCACTGGCCACTTTAATAATGGAACACTAGCCAGTTTAATAATGTCAAAATAATGTTTACATACTGCTTTACTGATGTATATATATATACATATATATATATATGTATATACTGTATTTTATTCTACTATATTTTAGTCAATTCCACTCCGACATTGCTCGATCTAATATTTGTACATTTCTTAATTCCATTCTTTTACTTTTAGATTAGTGTGTATTGTTGTGTATTGTTAGATACTAGTGTACTGTTGGAGCTAGGAACACAAGCATTTCGTTACACCCGCAATGACATCTGCTAAATATGTGCATGTGACCAATACAATTTGATTTGATTTTGATTTGTTTATTAACAGGTGGTAGAAGTCATCTAATTCCCTCACTAAGAGTATATTGAAGAATCAGACAAACAGGTATATGTCAGTCCTGATAAGTCCAAATCAGAATGGAGATACATGGATATGTGTTGGAAATATGGTATCATACTTCTCTTGAGAATCTAGGAAATCAACAAGGTTCCAGTGAGAGAGAAGCTGACAAAATAAACTTGGGAAGAAGAACACTCATATTACTATATCTCTTTGGTATTCTATGATTCAAACAACGCTTTGTTTCCTAAATGCTCCAGTGTGCAGCTCAACTTGCCACTGCTGAGAAGGAGAGAGCATCTCCTGAGAGTAGTAGGGGGACGTGGAGACAAAATGCTCAGAAATTGCTTACTTACTGCTGGCTAGCTAATCTCTCACTAATCCATCATGGTACTTACTCACACACTGACTGCATCTTTTGTTTAGTCACAAAAAAGTGTTTTTCGGCAGGGTGAAAGCTGGAGCAGTTCAGAACATTCCCAGGGACCAGTGGAGAGAGTCGGGGACAGAACAGCACCCACATTCATGTCCACTGCATGTGTTCAAAGCACATACACTCACATTCCCATTGAGCAGGCATTGGGTCCACAATGTAACGTTACAGTAGAGTGAGTGCCCTTATTGTCAACTGGAAAATCTATTAACAATTTGACTACATCCACTTTTATTGGATAACTGGGTCTGATGATTCCACCACAATGGCATGCTTTTGTTTGTGAGCAATCATATTTAAGAAGAGAATATAAACATGTTTTTGCCCTACAATAAAATATTAAACTCTGCTAGTTATTTCATATCTACATTTCTTGTCTTTAAGCTATTGCTTGTTTGCTTGAAAAATCCCTTTTCCAATTATCAGAAACAGGCCCTCTTATTAAGCTGAACTCCGATCAATAATTGCCAGAGTAGATGTGAAATCACGACAAAGAATTGATATGCCCACACCTAATTGGTTTTTATGCTTTGTTTGCTTCTTGCCCTCGCATAAGCCTGGGCAGAATTTCTCACACAACGGAAATAATGACTCCAAGGTCCATTAAGTGGGATGGCAGGACATCATCTCGCCATTAATCTTCCACTTAGCAGAGCAGCTCGCCAGAGAGAGAGAGAGAGAGACAGAAAGAGAGAGAGAGACAGAGAGAGTGATATATAGAGAGAGAGAAAGACAGAGAGTAATACTGTAGACTACTTTATCACTGACCTCAACTCAGAGTCTCTCAGAGCATTCAGAGTCAGCCCACTAACACTCCTATTAGACCACAGTAAAATCAGTCAGTCTACTTGAATCAGTCTACTTGAACAGAGCAATACTCAATCATGAGGCATCAAAGTCAAAGGAACTGAGTAATATTAAGAAATGCTATAGATGGAAGGAATGTAGTGTGGAAATCTACCAAAAAACAATTAGGCAACAACAAATTCAATCCCTTCCAGACAACTTCCTGGACAAAATGTTCCACTGTAATAGTGAAGGTGTAAACTTGGCAGTAGAAAATCTTAACAGTATATTTGACCTCTCAGCTTCCCTATCAAATCTAAACATGTCAAACAGAAAACCGAAGAAAATGAACAACAATGACAAATGGTTTGATGAAGAATGCAAAAACCTAAGAAAGAAATTGAAAAACCTGTYCAACCAAAAACATAGAGACCCAGGAAACCTGAGTCTACGCCTTCACTATGGTGAATCACTAAAACAATACAGAAATACACTACAGAAAACGAAGGAACAGCACATCAGAAATCAGCTCAATGTACAGTAATTAAAGAATCCATAGACTCTAACCACTTCTGGGATAATTGGAAAACACTAAACAAACAACAACACAAATAATTATCTATCCAAAATGGAGATGTATGGGTAAACCACTTATCTAATCTTTTTGGCTCTATAACAAAGAACAAACAGCAAAAACATATACATGATCAAATACACATCTTAGAATAAACTACTAAAGACTACCAGAACCCACTGGATTCTCCAATTACCTTGAATGAACTACAGGACAAAACAAAAACCCTCCAACCCAAAAAGGCCTGTGTTGTTGATGGTATCCTCAATGAAATGATAAAATATACAGACAACAAATTCCAATTGGCTATACTAAAGCTCTTTAACATCATCCTTAGCTCTGGCATCTTCCCCAATATTTGAACCAAGGACTGATCACCCCAATCCACAAAAGTGGAGACAAATTTGACCCCAATAACTACCGTGGGATATGCATCAACAGCAATCTTGGGGAAATCCTCTGAATTATCATTAACAGCAGAGTTGTAAATTTCCTCAGTGAAAACAATACTGAGCAAATGTCAAATTGGCTTTTTACCAAATTATCGTACGACAGACCACGTATTCACCCTGCACACCCTATTTGACAAACAAACAAACCAAACCAAAGCAAAGGCAAAGTCTTCTCATGCTTTGTTGGTTTCAAAAAAGCCTTCGACTCAATTTGGCATGAGGGTCTGCTGTACAAATTTATGGAAAGTGGTGTTGGTGGAAAAACATACGACATTATAAAATCCTTGTACTGTACACAAACAACAAGTGTGCGGTTAAAATAGGCAAAAAACACACACATTTCTTCCCACAGGGACGTGGGGTAAGACAGGAATGCAGCTTAAGCCGCACCCTCTTCAACATATATATCAACGAATTGGCGAGGGCATTAGAAAAGTCTGCAGCACCCAGCCTCACCCTACTAAACTCTGAAGTCAAATGTCTACTGTTTGCTGATGATCTGGTGCTTCTGTCACCAACCAAGGAGGGCCTACAGCAGCACCTAGATCTTCTGCACAGATTCTGCCAGACCTGGGCTCTGACAGTTAATCTCAATAAAATAATGGTGTTCCAAAAAAGGTCCAGTCACCAGGACCAAAAAAACAAATTCCATCTAAACACTGTTGCCCTAGAGCACACAAAAAACGATACATACCTTGGCCTAAACATCAGCGCCACAGGTAACTTCCACAAAGCTATGAATGATCTGAGAGACAAGGGCATTCTATGCCATCAAAAGGAACATAAAAGTTGACATACCAATTAGGATCTGGCTAAAAATACTTGAATCAGTTAGTTATATAACCTATTGCCCTTTATGGTTGTGAGGTCTGGGGTCCGCTCACCAACCAAGAATTCACAGAATGGGACAAACACCAAATTGAGACTCTGCATGCAGAATTCAATCAATTTTCAAGTGCTGTACAGACACCCAGCCTAAAACCCCAAACAGCTAGTAATGCAGGTGTAGAAGCACGGTGGCTAGGAAAAACTCCCTAGAAAGGCCAAAACCTAGGAAGAACCTAGAGACGACACCAGCTTATGAGGGGTGGCCAGTCTCTTCTGGCTGTGCCGGGTGGAGATTATAACAGAACTATGCCAAGATGTTCAAAAATGTTCATAAGTGACAAGCATGGTCAAATAATAATCATCATGAATAATTTTCAGTTGGCTTTTCATAGCCGATCATCAAGGTTGAAAAACAACAGGTCTGGGACAGGTGGCGGTTCCATAACCGCAGGCAGAACAGCTGAAACTGGAAAGCAGGCGAAGGCCAGGCGGACTGGGGACAGCAAGGAGTCACCACGGACGGCAGTCCCGACGCAGGGTCCTAGGGCCCGGTCCTCCGGAGAAAGAGAAGAAGGAGAAAATTGAGAGAGCCAAGATTTTCAAAATGTTCATAAATGACAACATGGTCAAATAATAATCAGGAATAAATCTCAGTTGGCTTTTCATAGCCGATCATTAAGAGTTGAAAACAGCAGGTCTGGGACAGGTAGGGTTCCATAACCGCAGGCAGAACAGTTGAAAGGAATAGCAGCAAGGCCAGGCGGACTGGGGAAGCAAGGAGTCACCACGGCCGGTAGTCCGACGTATGGTCCTAGGGCTCAGGTTCTCAGAGAGAGAGAGAGAGAAGGAGAATTAGAGAGAGCATACTTAAATTCACACAGGACACTGGATAAGACAGGAGAAGTACTCCAGGTAACCAACTGACCCTAGCCCCCCGACACATAAACTACTGCAGCATAAAATACTGGAGGCTGAGACAGGAGCGGTCAGGAGACACTGTGGCCCATCCGAAGAAACCCCGGACAGGGCCAAACAGGAAGGATATAACCCCACCACCTTTGCCAAAGCACAGCCCCCGCACCACTAGAGGGAAATCCTCAACCACCAACTTACAATCCTGAGACAGGCCGAGTATAGCCCACAAAGGTCTCCACCACAGCACAAACCAAGGGGGGCGCCAACCCAGACAGGAAGATCACGTCAGTAACTCAACCCACTCAAGTGACGCACCCTCTAGGGACGGCATGAAAGAGCACCAGCAAGCCAGTGACTCAGCCCTGTAACAGGGTTAGAGGCAGAGAATCCCAGTGGAGAGAGGGAACCGGCCTGGCAGAGACAGCAAGGGTGGTTCGTGCTCCAGAGCCTTTCCGTTCACCTTCACACCTCCTGGGCCAGACTACACTCAATCATATGACCTACTGAAGAGATAAGTCTTCAGTAAAGACTTAAAGGTTGAGACCGAGTCTGCGTCTCTCACATGGGTAGGCAGACTGTTCCATAAAAATGGAGATCTATAGGAGAAAGCCCTGCCTCCCGCTGTTTCTTAGAAATTCTAGGGACAATTAGGAGGCCTGCGTCTTGTGACCGTAGCGTACGTATTGGTATGTACGGCAGGACCAACTCGGAAAGATAGGTAGGAGCAAGCCCATGTAACGCTTTATAGGTTAACAGTAAACCTTAAAATCAGCCCTGCCTTAACAGGAAGCCAGTGTAGGGAGCTAGCACTGGAGTAATATGATCAATTTCTTGGTTCTAGTCAGGATTCTAGCAGCCGTATTTAGCACTAACTGAAGTTATTTAGTGCTTTATCCAGGTAGCCGGAAGAGTAGAGCATTGCAGTAGTCTAACCTAGAAGTAACAAATGCATGGATTAATTTTTCTGCATCATTTTTGGACAGAAAATTTCTGATTTTGCAATGTTACGTAGATGGAAAAAAAGCTGTCCTTGAAACAGTCTTGATAGTTTCGTCAAAAGAGAGATCAGGGTCAAGAGTAACGCCGAGGTCCTTCACAGTTTTATTTGAGACGACTTTACAACCATCAAGATGAATTGTCAGATTTAACAGAAGATCTCTTTGTTTCTTGGGACCTAGAACAAGCATCTCTGTTTTGTCCGAGTTTAAAAGTAGAAAGTTTTCAGCCATCCACTTCCTTATGTCTGAAACACAGGCTTCTAGCGAGGGCAATTTTGGGGCTTCACCATGTTCATTGAAATGTACAGCTGTGTGTCATCCGCATAGCAGTGAAAGTTAACATTATTGTTTTCGAATAACATCCCCAAGAGGTAAAATATATAGTGAAAACAATAGTGGTCCTAAAACGGAACCTTGAGGAACACCGAAATGTACAGTTGATTTGTCAGAGGACAGACCATTCACAGAGACAAACTGATATCTTTCCGACAGGTAAGATCTAAACCAGGCAGAACTTGTCCGTGTAGACCAATTTGGGTTTCCAGTCTCTCCAAAGGAATGTGGTGATCGATGGTGTCAAAGGCAGCACTAAGGTCTAGTAGCACGAGGACAGATGCAGAGCCTCGGTCTGACGCCATTAAAAGGTAATTTACCACCTTCACAAGTGCAGTCTCAGTGCTATGATGGGGTCTAAAACCAGACTGAAGCATTTCGTATACATTGTTTGTCTTCAGAAAGGCAGTGAGTTGCTGCGCAACAGCTTTTTCTAAATTTTTGAGAGGAATGGAAGATTTGATATAGGCCGATAGTTTATTATTCCGGGTCAAGGTTGGCTTTTTCAAGAGAGGCTTTACACTGCCACTTTTAGTAGTTTGGTACACATCCGGTGGATAGAGAGCTGTTTATTTGTTCAACATAGGAGGGCCAAGCACAGGAAGCAGCTCTCTTCAGCAGTTGTAGGAATAGGATCCAGTATGCAGCTTGAAGGTTTAGAGGCATGATTATTTCATCATTGTGTCAAGAGATAAGTACTAAAACACTTAAGTGTCTCTCCCGATCCCAGGCCCTCGCAGAGCTGTGCAGATCCAGGACAGCTAAGCCCTGGAGGAATACGCAGATTCAAAGAGGAGTCCGTAATTTGCTTTCAAGGGTCATGATCTTTTCCTCAAAGAAGTTCATGATTTATTACTGCTGAAGTGAAAGCCATCCTCTCTTGGGGAATGCTGCTTTAGTTAGTTTCGCAACAGTATCAAAAAGAAATTTTGGATGTTCTTATTTTCCTCGATTAAGTTGAGGTAGGATGATCGAGCAGCAGTGAGGGCTCTTCGGTACTGCACGGTACTGTTCTTTCAAGCTAGTGGAAGACTTCCAGTTTGGTGTGGCGCCATTTCCGTTCCAATTTCCTGGAAGCTTGCTTCAAAGCTCGGGTATTTTCTGTATACCAGGGAGCTAGTTTCTTATGACAAATGTTTTTTCGTTTTTAGGGGTGCAACTGCATCTAGGGTATTGCGCAGAGTTAAATTGAGTTCCTCAGTTAGGTGGTTAACTGATTTTTGTCCTCTGAGTCCTTGGTAGGCAGAAGGAGTCTGGAAGGGCATCAAGGAATTTTTGTGTTGTCTGAGATTTAAGCACGACTTTTGATGCCCTTGGTGGGGTCTGAGCAGATTATTGTTGCGATTGCAAACGTAATAAAATGGTGGTCCGATAGTCCAGGATTATGTGGAAAAACATTAAGATCTACAACATTTATTCCATGGGACAAAACTAGGTCCAGAGTATGACTGTGGCAGTGAGTAGGTCCAGAGACATGTTGGACAAAACCCACTGAGTCGATGATGGCTCCGAAAGACTTTTGGAGTGGGTCTGTGGACTTCTCCATGTGAATATTAAAATCACCAAAAAATTAGAATATGATCTGCTATGACTACAAGGTCTGATAGGAATTCAGGAAACTCAGAGAGGAACGCTGTATATGGCCCAGGAGGCCTGTAAACAGTAGCTATAAAAAGTGATTGAGTAGGCTGCATAGATTTCATGACTAGAAGCTCAAAAGACGAAAACGCCATATTTTTTTTTGTAAATTGAAATTTGCTATCGTAAATGTTAGCAACACCTCCGCCTTTGCGGGATGCACGGGGGATATGGTCACTAGTGTAACCAGGAGGTGAGGCCTCATTTAACACAGTAAATTCATCAGGCTTAAGCCATGTTTCAGTCAGGCCAATCACATCAAGATTATGATCAGTGATTAGTTCATTGACTATGACTGCCTTTGAAGTGAGGGATCTAACATTAAGTAACCCTATTTTGAGAGGTGAGGTATCACGATCTCTTTCAAATAGGCAGGAATGGAGGAGGTCTTTATCCTAATAAGATTGCTAAGGCGAACACCGCCATGTTTAGTTTTGCCCAACCTAGGTCGAGGCACAGACACAGTCTCAATGGGTATGGCTGAGCTGACTACACTGACTGTGCTATGGCAGACTCACTAAGCTGGCAGGTTGGCTAAACAGCCTGCTGCCTGGCCTGCCCTATTTCATTGTGGGGCTAGAGGAGTTAGAGCCCTATCTATGTTGGTAGATAAGATGAGAGCACCCCTCCAGCTAGGATGGAGTCCGTCACTCCTCAGCAGGTCAGGCTTGGTCCTGTTTGTGGGTGAGTCCCAGAAAGAGGGCAATCTACAAATTCTATCTTTTGGGAGGGCAGAAAACAGTTTTCAGATTCTGCAAAAATATCCTCTGTGTACAAGGTAAAACACCAAATAATGCATGCAGAGCAGAATTAGGCCGATACCCACTAATTATCAAAATCCGGAAAAGAGCAATTAAATTCTACAACCACCGAAAAGGAAGCGATTCCCAAACCTTCCATAACAAAGCCATCACCTACAGAGAGATTAACCTGGAGAAGAGTCCCCTAGCAAGCTGGTCCTGGGGCTCTGTTCACAAACACAAACAGGACCCCACACAGCCCCAGGACAGCAACACACTTAGACCCAACCAAATCATGAGAAACAAAAGATGATTACTTGATACAATGGAAAGAATTCACAAAAAACAGAACAACTAGAATGTCTATTTGGCCCTAGAGAGTACACAGTGGCAGAATACCTGACCATAGTGACTGACCCAAACTTAAGGAAAGCTTGACTATGTACAGACTCCGTGAGCATAGCCTTGCTATTGAGAAAGGCTGCCGTAGGCAGACCTGGCTCTCAAGAGAAGAACAGGCTATGTGCCCACTGCCACAAAATGAGGGTGGAAACTGAGCTGCACTTCCTAACATCCTGCCAATGTATGACCAATTAGAGACGCATAAACTCAGCAAAAAAAGAAACTTCCTCTCACTGTCAACTGTGTTTATTTTCAGCAAACTTAACATGTGTAATATTTGTATGAACATAACAAGATTCAACAACTGAGACATAAACTTGAACAAGTTCCACAGACATGTGACTAACAGAAATGGAATAATGTGTCCCTGAACAAAGGGGGGGGTCAAAATCAAAAGTAACAGTCAGTATCTGGTGTGGCCACCAGCTGCATTAAGTACTGCAGTGCATCTCCTCCTCATGCACTTCACAAGATTTGCCAGTTCTTGCTGTGAGATGTTTCCCCACTCCTCCACCAAGGCACCTGCAAGTTCCCGGACATTTCTGGGGGGAATGGCCCTCACCCTCCAATCCAACAGGTCCCAGACGTGCTCAATGGGACTGAGATCTGGGCTCTTCGCTGGCCATGGCAGGACACTGACATTCCTGTCTTGCAGGAAATAACGCACAGAACGAGCAGTATGGCTGGTGGCATTGTCATGCTGGAGGGTCATGTCAGGATGAGCCTGCAGGAAGGGTACCACATGAGGGAGGAGGATGTCTTCCATGTAACGCACAGCGTTGAGATTGCCTGCAATGACAACAAGCTCAGTCTGATGATGATGTGACACACCGCCCCATACCATGACGGACGCTCCACCTCCAAATTGATCCCGCTCCAGAGTACAGGCCTCAGTGTAACGCTCATTCCTTCGATGATAAATGCGAATCCGACCATCACCCCTGGTGAGACAAAACCGCGACTCGTCAGTGAAGAGCACTTTTTGCTCTTCACTTCACCGGTCCAGCGACAGTGGGTTTGTGCACATAGGCGACGTTGTTGCCGGTGATGTCTGGTGTGGACCAGACAACAGGCCTACAAACCCTCAGTCCAGCCTCTCTCAGCCTATTGCGGACAGTCTGAGCACTGATGGAGGGATTGTGCGTTCCTGGTGTAACTCAGGCAGTTGTTGTTGCCATCCTGTACCTGTCCCGCAGGTGTGATGTTCGGATGTACCGATCCTGTGCAGGTGTTGTTACACATGGTCTGCCACTGCGAGGACGATCAGCTTTCCATCCTGTCTCCCTGTAGCGCTGTCTTGGGCGTCTCACAGTACGGACATTGTAATTTATTGCCCTGGCCACATCATTTCTCCTTGCAGCATGCCTAAGGCATGTTCACGCAGATGAGCAGGGACCCTGGGCATCTTTCTTTTGGTGTTTTTCAGAGTCAGTAGAAAGGGCTCTTTAGTGTCCTAAGTTGTAATAACTGTGACCTTAATTGCCTACCGTCTGTAAGCTGTTAGTGTCTTAACTACCGTTCCACATGTGCATGTTCATGAATTGTTTATGGTACATTGAACAAGCATGGGAAACAGTGTTTGAACCCGTTACAATGAAGATCTGTGAAGTTATTCGGATTTTTACGAATTATCTTTGAAAGAGATTGTCCTGAAAAAGGGACGTTTCTTTTTTTGCTGAGTTTAGTTCGCTCAGATTACACAGATCCACAAATAATTTGAAAACAAACCCGATTTTGATAAACTCCCATATCTACTGGGTGAAATACCACAGTGTGCCATCACAGCAGCAAGATTTGTGACCTGTTGCCACAAGAAAAGGGCAACCAGTGAAGAACAAACACAATTGTAAATACAACCCATAGTTATGTTAATTTATTTTCCCTTTTGTACTTTAACCATTTGCACATCGTTACAACACTGTATGTATACATAATATGACATTTGTCATGTCTTTATTATCTTGGAACTTCTGTGAGTGTAATGTTAATTTTTCATTTTTATTGTTTATTTTTCACTTTTGTATATTATCTACTTCACTTGCTTTGGCAATGTTAACATATGTTTCCCATGCCAATAAAGCCCCTGGAATTTAATTGAATTGAGAGAGAGAGATGACATGACATAATTACATCTCCTCCTCCTTCCTTGGCTTTCAGCACTGTCAGACATTAAAACCTCTTTTTGATTCCTTCTTAATGGTGATGTTTGTATTAATGTATTAAGGAATGACAAGTGGTTTGTTTGATGATGGATATACACTTTTAAATCAGATTATTTGGTTTATTTTCATGTTATGCTACAAATCAGATACATATGAGGATTAGTGTGGTGGGCCACAAGACAGAGGAGAATGCTACAGTGATGTATAGGATATTGAAAGAAAATTGGTATTTTATAGTCTACAGAATATATAATTAATTATTCTATCATGCTCTTGGGTGCCTTTTTTTGCTGACTTGCACATCAAGGATATGCCTTCACCCCCCTGTGTAGGCTAATGTCATCCTAGGGACATGTTGTCTATTATAATGCATGAGTTAGATGTAGGCTACAAGTCAAGGGCTAATCATACAACAATAGCATTACTGCCAGTCAAAAAGATCCTAAAAAGTCAAACTTRTCTTAGCACATACTTCACCTGTCAGAAACAATCTCTGTCACTAGTAGAAGCACACGTTGACGATCCTCTCTCGTTACTTTTTCTGGGTTTAACATCGGTCTACACTGACCCCTGTCGTTGAATTAATCAACTGCACAGCCTACCCTGAAATTCATGAAGCTGTCTCTGAGAGTCCCTGTAGGACCCTCAGAGGCAGATAATATTGTCGTTAAATAAATCAATGAATGACAGAATTATTTTATAATAAATAATATAAATTACAGTTATGAAACATTTTACAATAATGTGTACATGCCAATCAAAATGTAAGCTCGTGCGTGCTTACTTTAGGTGGCCAAGCTTTTTGCCATATTAAAATTAAGTTGTGTCGGTTGCTGCTGCGCTTTGTGCATAGACTAGAATCGTTCCAGAAACTGCCCAGATTACAATTGTCTCTTGTTTAGACCTCAATACCAAGGTCAAGATGTTTGAGGAGGCTAGTGAGGTGTTCGATAACGTGTTTAAGTCCTCTTTCCCCTTGACTTTCATTGTGTTTATCCCTGCGGTGCTGATTCTCGTCTCACCCCTTCCAACCGAAGCGGCACATGAATTCACCGTGTACCGCATGCAGCAGTATGACCTGCAGGGACAACCGTACGGTAAGCATTTAAAATAGCTAGCTAACTATGTATGTTGTGCAAGTATTAAATTGTAATGCTGTTCTGTGGTTTGCGATCCTGATATAAGGCATATATTTCGTCAAGTAAACGCTGTCTGTCACTGCAAAATTCTAGCTAGCCAACGTTAGCGTGCTAGCCAGGGACTGTTAGCTATCTCAAAAGCTAGCTATAACGGCTGTTAGTTAGCTAAGTTAGCTGTCAACCCAGGTCCTCCTTCATTCATGCGGCAGAGCTCTCTCTCATTCCTCCTATTCATATGTATATACTCTGGACTAGTTAGTGTTATGGTTGTTATTCACTGGCAATACCACGTTATCTTAGCTAATCTTAACTACCAATCGTTACCATTTCAATGATAAGTTGTCCTAAAAACTAACGCGAGCAGCTACAAACCCTCAGAGCCCTAGGGAGTGCCACTCACCACAACCATAAACACGCGACACCCATCAGGCTATAACCATGTCGTATTTAGTTCAAACCATACAATTCGAATACGATGTGCTGTGTGATAGCTAACGTTAGTAGACTATAGCATTGCATCAATCATGTCAGCTAGCTAGTCACTGAACGGTGTTTCCATTTATCTCTCCCCGACTGATCTGATCCCACTTGTGATTCCCAGGTACCAGGAATGCCATATTGAACACAGAGGCCCGCACAGTGGAGGCGGAGGTGCTAAGCCGCCGCTGTGTCATCATGCGGCTGGTGGACTTCTCATATGAGAGATATCAGAAAGCCCTGCGCCAGTCCGCTGGGGCTGTGGTCATAATTCTCCCCAAGAATATGTCCACCATGCCACAGGACATAGTACAGGTAATAAGCATTATAATGCCTTATGAGTGGGTTTATAACTGTACAGCTAACAACCCTGGAAGTCAAATCAAGATGCAAGGCCCTGTGTTTCCTTGAAAGCCAGAGCTGTTTGTGTCCATGTAAGGTATGTTTATATTACACTTAGAGAAAACGGCAGTCACAACACTCCCTCCTTATCAGTTGTGACCCACTCAAAGAAAAACTTGAAAAACCAGACTTGTTGGAGTGAAGTAGGCGAAAGATGAAAATGTTATGCTGTTTCACGTTCACATTCTGATGGTGTAATAGTCTTGTGAATGATAACCAGTCATTCAGTCATTCAGTATTCCTCCACATTGTAGCAGTTCATGGAGCTGGAGCCAGAGATGCTGGCCACAGAGACCATCGTTCCAGTGTACTTTGCACTGGAGGATGATGAGCTGCTCTCCATCTACACACAGACCCTCACCACCTCCTCCTCCCAGGGGTCCTCCTCTGCAGCCGAAGGTACAGGAGATTTTTTATTTACATTGTGTAAAGCACGGTTATTCAACTTGAAAACTTGAAGCCCACGGGCCAGATCCGGCCCATTTGTCAATTTAGAATGTCCCTTTGATAAATTCTGAACATTAAAAAAAGAAAAGAATTGTTAAAAAAATCCATTCAAAAATCCGATATATAGTGCCAAAAGGAGCCCTCGTTCAATATTCTCCAATGGGAGAATCTGTTTTCCTGTAGTCCCGCCCATTAAGTGATGTCAATCAATATCATCCAACATACCAGTTACAGCCAATCAGAGCTGCTAAGAGGGGTACAGGGTGTTTCTGCCCACCTATCGGCTCTTTCACCGCAGATGACATCACTACCCTGCCTGATACAGCAGAGCGTGCTTTGCGGTGAGTTAAAAAAATACCATGGACTCGCTTCTGGCTATCATAAACTTAATCCGATCGACATACATGGCTTGTTTCGTAGGCTGCTGAGCATCATCTACCACAATGATTTTCGGTGGCTAAGCAAGGGTAATAATGCTCTCTTGAGAGAGAGCAGCCTATGTGAGCATAGGGAGGAAATAGTTGCTTTTCGCCACGATTGCCACCACAAGAAAGCCAACACATATCTAGCGAAAATGCTTGATAAGGAGTTTGTATCAGATGTTTGTTTTTCAATCAATTGAATGAACTTAATTTGGGACTACAGGGGATGGATAAATAAAGCAGTTGTTGACATGATTAAAAAATATTTTCAAAATAAATGTATTTTCTCCTCTGATTTGAGCCCAAACTAAACGTTCCATCGGCCTACATTGTGCAACTATATTCAATAATCATCAGTACAGATCACCCCCACAAGTGTTTAGATAAACTGAAATCTAACAGAGGTAGTGCAGTTTGTTATAGGGACCCGTTCTCTACTAATGCTGGGGGAGCGAGAGACTTCTCTGGAAAAACTCAAGTGAGATGTAAATGAAAACAAAAGATGAGGCTATATAAAACGGACAGAAAAGTAAAAATGTATGTTATGCAGGTCAACTGTTAAGTACAAATATGTTCCATTATAAAATAAATAATTTTGCTAATCTTAAACCACTTAACATATACTTTTAGCGACATTTCATTTTAATAAAAGGGCTTCATAGGATTATTATTGTGTTTATCCCATGTAGAAAATGTATTTTTCACATCTGGCACCCATAAGAATATAGTTGAATAGCCTTGGTGTAAACCATGATAAATATAATTATTTCTAGTGAATTTCTTTTTAGCGCTCTAATGCATTTTCCTCATGTCTTTTCAGTGCTGATACACACAGCCACGGCCAATGGCTTTCAGATGGTGACGAGTGGGGCTCAGAGCAAGGCAGTGAGTGACTGGGCCATCACCAGTCTAGAGGTGAGAATCCTTATGGTTAAACTACTGTTCTGTAGCCGTTTAATGATTATGTAGCATTGTGACATTTAATCCAAGTTTCTGTTAATTGGTGACATTTTAAAATATAGACGGATTAAATTAAATTGTATTTGTCTCATGCTTCGTAAACAACAGGTGTAGAATAACAGTGAAATGCTTACTTACGGGTCAATACAGAATGAATTGTATACATCTCTTAAAATAGTGACACAAGGAATAAATACACCGTGAATAACAATAACGAGTACAAATAGCATGGCTTATATACAGGGAGTACCAGCACTGAGTCTGTGCAGGGGTACGAGGTAATTGAGGTAGCTATGTACTTATAGGTAGGGGTAAAGTGACTAGGCTACAGGATAGATAATAGACAGTAGCAGCAGCGTATGTGGTGAGTGTGGAAGTTTGTGTGGAGTCAGTATGCATGTGTGGGCGTGTTATGTGTGTGTGGGTGTATGTAGTGTGTGTGGGTAGAGTCCAGTGTGTGCATATTCAGTCCAGGAGAGTTAGTGCAAAAAAAGGCTAAATGCAGGTAGTCCGGGTAGCCATTTAATTAGCTATTCAGCAGTCTTATGGCTTGGGGATAGAACCTGTTCAGTGTCCTGTTGGTTCTAGACTTGGTACTCTGGTACCACTTGCTGTGCGGTAGCAGAGAGAACAGTCTATGGCTTGGGTGGCTGGAGGCTTTGACATTTTTTGGGGCCTTCCTCTAACACTGCTTGGAATAGAGATCCTGGAATGCAGGGCGCTGTACTCATCACCCTCTGTAGCGCCTTGCAGTCGGGTGCCTTGCAGTTGCTGTATCAAGCGGTGATTTTGCTGTAGGAATTTTTGAGGATCTGAGGCCCCATGCCACATCTTTTTAGCCTCCAGAGGGGGAAGAGGCGTTTTCGTGCAATCTTCACAACTGTGTGGGTGTGTGTGGACCATGTTAATGCCTTAGTGATGTGGAACTCGAAGCTCTCGACCCGCTCAACTACAGCCCCATCGGTGTGAATGGGGGCGTTCTCGCCCCCTCCGTTTCCTGTAGTCCACGATCAGCTCCTTTGTTTTGCTGACGTTGAGGGAGAGATTGTTGTCTTGGCACCACACTGCCATGTCTCTGACCTCCTCCCTATACGGCTCAAATCAAATCAAATGTTATTTGTCACATACACATGGTTAGCAGATGTTAATGCGAGTGTAGCGAAATGCTTGTGCTTCTAGTTCCAACAATGCAGTAATAACCAACGAGTAATCTAACCTAACAATTCCATAACTACTACCTTATTCACACAAGTGTAAAGGGATAAAGATTATGTACATAAAGATATATGAATGAGTGATGGTACAGAACGGCATAGGCAAGATGAGGTAGATGGTATCGAGTACAGTATATACATATGAGATGAGTGTAATGTAGGGTATGTAAACATAAAAGTGCATAGTTTAAAGTGGCTAGTGATACATGTATTACATAAAGATGGCAAGATGCAGTAGATGATATAGAGTACAGTATATACATATACATTATATTAAGTGGCATTGTTTAAAGTGGCTAGTGATACATTTTTGATCAATTTCCATCAATTTCTATTATTAAAGTGAGCTGGAGTTGAGTCAGTATGTTCGCAGCAGCCACTCAATGTTAGTGGTGGCTGTTTAACAGTCTGATGGCCTTGAGATAGAAGCTGTTTTTCAGTCTCTTGGTCCCTGCTTTGATGCACCTGTACTGACCTCACCTTCTGGATGATAGCGGGGTGAACAGGCAGTGGCTCGGGTGGTTGTTGTCCTTGATRATCTTTATGGCCTTCCTGTGACATCGGGTGGTGTAGGTGTCCTGGAGGGCAGGTAGTTTGCCCCCAGGCTGCCTTGTCGTCGATGATCAGTCCTACCATCGTCAACAAACTTGATAATGGTGTTGGAGTCGTGCGAGGCCACGCAGTCGTGGGTGATCAGGGAGTACAGGAGTGTGGAGTGCAATAGAGATTGCGTCATCTGTGGATCTTTTGGGGCGGTATGCAAATTGGTGTGGGTCCAGGGTGCCTGGGATGATGGTTTCAGCTCGACTGAGGTTCTTGATACCATGTCTTGTTATGAGGTGTTTTGAATGTCACGTCTATGCTAATATGGCAACAATGACCAGACTTTCAAAGCATTTCATGGCTATAGATGTGAGTTCTACGGGGCAATAGTCATTTAGGCAGGTTACCTTGGCATTCCTGGGCGCAATGACTATGGTGCTCTGCTTGAAACAAGTTGGTATTACAGACCGGGTTAGGGATAGGTTGAAAAATGTCAGTGAAGACACTTTCCAGCTTGTCAGCACATGCTCTGAGTATGTGTCCTGGATTAGTGTCAATGCACTTATTAATGAAGCCGGTGACTGATGTGGTGATCTCTTCAGTGTTATTGGATGAATCCCGAAACAAATTCCAGTTTGTGCTAACGAAACAGTCCTGTAGCTTAGCATCTGCTTTATCAAACCACTTCCTGTTTGAGTTTTTGTTTGTAACCAGGGGGATAAAGTTTTGGTCTAATTTGCCTTGTATGCGTTTCTGTGTGTAGAGTAAAGGAGATCTAGAGTTTTGTCGCCTCTAGTTTTTTCAGTTTGAGCATTAAAATCACAAACCATGAGAAACGCTGGCTCTGGATGTGCATTTTTGTTGTTAGCTCATTGCCCTATACAGTTTGTTGTAAGTCAGTCTTAGTGCCAGCATCGGTTAGTGGTGGTAAATAGACAGCTACGAAAAATATAGATTAAAAACTGTAGAGCATACTATTTACCAAGAGTTATCATAGGTTAACTGACAACTTCACCAAAATGATGCRCACGCTTCAAAAGGGCAGAAGGCTGTGTGTTGTTGTGATTCTAGATGGCCAGATAGCTAGCAACAATGACAAACTGCCATGTGGTGAATCTTAAGTGCACGTTTCAGCTTGTTTGATCTTGTTCTTGATACCATGTCTTGTTTTGACTGTCACGTCTATGCTAATATGGCAAAAATTGACTAACTGTAACAATGGATTTGAGAGACAAGTGCTTATTGTGCAACTTTGTTTATGTTTTCAATAAACATTGGCAAATAAATAGTGTACATGTTATCAACAATCTAAGCCAACCCCATCTGTTTTGCCACATACTTGCTCAAGCATCCAGTTTTGTTGCTAAACAACCAATTAGGCCACCAGTAGACCAGTACTCTAATTAGCACACTGCCTCACACTTTGGGTGTAAAGGTATTAATAAGCAGATAACTTGTTCGTTTTCTTAACCTTAAGTAATTCTCGACTCTATAGTACATTCGGAAAGTATTCAGACCCCTTGACTTTTTCCTAATTTTGTTACGTTACAGCCTTATTCTAAAATGTATACAATTTCCTCATCTACATTATGACAATGCAAAAACAGGTTTTTAGAAACTTTTGCAAATGTATTAAAAATAAAGAACATATCACATTTACATAAGTATTCAGACCCTTTACTAAGTACTGTTAGGTTCTTATTTTTCAGAGTAAATAACTCACGGACACTAGAGAAGCTTAACCAAGTTTAGTTCTCCCTAAAGGGTCGGCACGGCTGTATTCAGACCAAAACATGTTCCTGTTCCTGGAAGCACTTCGGACACTCCTCCTTCTCTCCAATCCTTACATCTTATGGTTCCACAGGAAGAGCGTGACTGGATACTAAACCCTTATTACTCAGGGGATCTGACCTGACCTCAACCCCTCTTTCGCCTAATCCACAGATGTCCTCCCGTATCACATATCACACTCACGTGACTCCCAGCACATTTCACAGCCACTCTGTCTTTCTACAGAGAAGCATTAACTTCTGACATAAAACCCAGTCTCTCTCACTCCTTTATATACTGCTTCGGATCTATCATGTCTTTAGTATCTCAATGTTCAAGGTTTACCCTAAATCCAACAGTACTTTGTTGAAGCACTTTTGGCAGCGATTACAGTCTCAAGTCTTCTTGGGTATGACGCAACAAGCTTGGCACACCTGTATTTGGGGAGTTTCTCCCATTCTTCTCAGCAGGTCCTCTCAACTCTCGGGTTGGATGGGGAGCGTCGCTGCACAGCTTTTTTTAGGTCTCTCCAGAGAGATTCGATCGGGTTCAAGTCCGGACTCTGGCTGAGCCACTCAAGGACATTCAGAGACTTGTCCCGAAGCCACTCCTGTGTTGTCCTGGCTGTGTGCTTAGGGTCATTGTCCTGTTGGAAGGTGAACCTTCGCCCCAGTCTGAGGTCCTGAGCACTCTGGAGCAGGTTTTCATCAAAGATCTCTCTGTACTTTGCTCCGTTCATCTTTCCCTCGATCCTGACTAGTCTCCCAGTTCCTGCTACTGAAAAACATCCCCACAGCATGATGCTGCCACCACCATGCTTCACCGTAGGGATGATGCCAGGTTTCCTCCAGACGTGACACTTGGCATTCAGGCCAAAGAGTTCAATCTTGGTTTCATCAGACCAGAGAATATTGTTTCTCATGGTCTGAGAGTCCTTTAGGTGCATTTTGGCAAACTCCAAGCAGGCTGTCATGTGCCTTTTACTGAGGAGTGGGTTCCGTCTGGCCACACTACCATAAAGGCCTGATTGGTGGAGTGCTGGAGAGATGGTTGTCCTTTTGGAAGGTTCTCCCATCTCCACAGGAACTCTGGAGCTCTGTCAGAGTGACCATCGGTTTCTTGGTCACCTCCCTGACCAAGACCCTTCTCCCCCCGATTGTTCAGTTTGGCCGGACGGCCATCTAGAAAGAATCTTGGTGGTTCCAAACTTCTTCCATTTAGGAATGATGGAGGCCACTGTGTTCTTGGGGACCTTCAATGCTGCAGGAATGTTTTGGTACCCTTCCCCAGATCTGTGCCTTGACACAATCCTGTCTCGGAGCACTACGGACATTTCCTTCGACCTCACGGCTTGGTTTTTGCTGTGACATGCACTGTCAACTGTGGGATCTTATATAGACAGGTGTGTGCCTTTCCAAATCATATCAAATCAATTGAATTAACCACAGGTGGACTCCAATCAAGTAGTAGAAACATCTCAAGGAAGATCAATGGAAACAGGATGCACCTGAGCTCAATTTCGGGTCTCATAGCAGTCTGAATACTTATATAAATTAGGTATTTTTGTTTTTAATACATTGCAAACATAAAAAAAAAATAATCTGTATTCACTTTGACAATATTGGGTATTGTGTGTAGWTTAGATTTTTTGAAAACATTTATTTAATCAATTTTAGAATAAGGCTGTAACGTAACAACATGTGGAAAAGGGGAAGAGGTCTGAATACTTTCCGAATGCACTGTATGATATTCTAGATAGAAAGTGTTTGCGTGTGCATGTGTGTTTTGAACTAAGCTAGGTGTCAAACCCAGGGGAATAATGGGCTTAGCCATGCAGTAGGGGATCAGGAGACTCCTGACTCTGAGATGGATCAAGTGTTCAGCTCTACATAATGCACACCAGGGTTGGGCTCAATTCTAAATTAAGACAGTCCATTTAGGAAGTAAACTAAAGTTGCAATTCAATAAAAAATTACATTTTATTTTTCATGTCTTCTCAATAAACTGAAAAGTAGAAGAATGTATTTGAAAAGTTTTTATATTTCTGAATGTTAAATTCAAATCACTTCCTGAAAGCGTTACATTCAAATTGAGCCCAACCTTAATGCATACGGCCACTACCAGTCAATGGCCTTGTTTCACATACAGTACCAGTCAAAAGTTTGGACACTTACTCATTCAAAGGTTTTTCTTTATTTTTTATATTTTCTACATTGTAGAAACTATGAAATAACACATGGTATCATGTACTATGCCAAGAGTGTGCAAAGCTGTCGTCAATGCAAAGGGTGGCTATGTTGAAGAAATCTAAAATATATTTTGGTTACTACATGATTCCGTGTGTTATTTCATAGTTTAGATGTCTTCACTATTATTCTACAATGTACAAATATAGGAAAAACCCTTGAATGAGTAGGTTTGTCCAAACTTTCGACTGGCACTGTATAATGGTTTTTAGTTGAAGTCATTGTGAGAGGCCTCCCGTGCCTGACTTCATTGATATGTCTAAAGTTTCGACATACCCTTAGGTACATTCTTTATTTTCATACAAGATGACAGCGAATGTACTAGTATGTTTTGAGATGTTTTAGAACTGATGTATAAAATGTAAATCCTAATACAATATACTGTTGTCTAATCATTGTAGCCCCATCCTCTCCTAGGGGCGACTGGCTGGAACTGGAGGAGAGGACCTGCCCACCATTGTCCTGGTGGCTCACTATGACTCTTTTGGTGTGGCTCCGGTACGCCCAGCTCTCCCTTCATGCACCTCAATATACTCTTTATTACAGTGCCTTCGTAAAGTATTCATACCCCTGGACTTATTCCAAATTTTGTTAGCCTGAATTCAAAATGGATTTATCTTATTTTCTTCTCACCTATCTATACACAATGCCCTATAATGACAAAGTGAAAATATGGTTTTAGACATTTTTGCAAATGTTTTCAAAATGAAATACAGAAATATCATATTTATATATGTATTCACACCCCTTAGTCAATACTTTGTAGAATCACCTCAGACTTATTCAGAAAGAATCAAAGGACTTTCCACACCTTGATTGTGCAACATTTGCCCATTATACTTTTCAAAATTCTTCAAGCTCTGTCAAATTGGTTGGTGTGTTATGCAGGTGAATGAGGACCCAAAAGCGACGTAATAGTAACAGAGTCTTTATTCCAGTATTAAACAAATAATGATTCTCCTGGATATAATCAATGGTAAATCCAAAACAGGAAACTGAAATCCTCTCGTCAATAGAGAGGAACGACTGGAGACGCGACCACAGACTGCAGGTCGCTTCGGGAAGGCACTGGCCGTAGCTGACATAGACACCTGCTCACACGCAGCATCTGAAGAAGGCAAAGAACACGACAGGGCGGAACAAGGACACAGGAACAGCAAACATCAAACAAGAATCCCTGCTTGTCGGATTCTTGTTTGATGTTTGCTGTTCCTGTGTCCTTGTTCCGCCCTGTCGTGTTCTTTGCCTTCTTCAGATGCTGCGTGTGAGCAGGTGTCTATGTCAGCTACGGCCAGTGCCTTC
>NC_036866.1:11224030-11294082 GCF_002910315.2 Salvelinus sp. IW2-2015
TGGCGTTATAAAACTAACCGGCTGTCCCTATTTGTTCTGTGGGAAAGAATCAAACTGAGGACAGGGGAAGAATGAACATCTACCTTCTCAGCTACAAATCTATTATGATCTGGTCCTCTTTGGATAAAAACCTATTTTCTCCCCGATTTGCTTTTGGGGTTGACGTTATTGAAGAAGTAAATCAAACTGCAACACCACAAGTGCCCGCTATGTAATCAATCAATAAATTAAATAAATAAAATAAATACAGTGCCTTCAGAAGCCCCTGAACGTTTTCATATTTTGTTATGTTACCAGGCCTGAATTTGAAATGGACTACAATATAGATGTTTTCGTTACTGGCCTTACACACAATACCCCATAATATAAATCAAAGTGGAATTATGTTTTAAAAAATGTTAAATTCATTAAAAATGAAAAGCAGAGATGTCTTGAGTCAATAAGTATTCACCTTTGCTAATGGCAAGGCTAAATAAATTGAGGCATTTTTTTTTATTAGCAAGTCACATAAATAAGTTGCCATGGACTCAGTGTGTGCAATAACAGTGTTGAACATGATTTTTGGATTACTTACAGTTTGAAGTCGGAAGTTTACATACACCTTAGCCAAATACATTTAAACTCAGTTTTTCACAATTCCTGACATTTAAACCTAGTAAAGATTCCCTGTCTTAGGTCAGTTAAGGATCACCACTATTTTTAAGAATGTGAAATGTCAGAATAATACGTAGAATGATTGATTTTCAGCTTTTATTTCTTTTCATCACATTCCCAGTGGTCAAAAGGTTTACATACACTCAATTAGTATTTGGTAGCATTGCCTTTAAATTGTTTAACTTGGTCAAACTTTTCGTTGTAGCCTTCCACAAGCTTCCCACAATAAAGTTGGGTGAATTTTTTAGCCCATTCCTCCTGGACAGAGCTGGTGTAACATTCAGGGTTGTAAGGCCTCTCTTGCAAGCTTTTTTCAGTTCTGCCCACACATTTTCTATAAGGTTTAGGTCAGGGCTTTTGTGATGGCCCCTCCCAATCACCTACATTTACATTACCTACCTTGACTTTGTTGTCCTTAAGCCATTTTCGCCACAACCTTTGGAAGTATGCTTGGGTCCATTGTCCATTGGAAGACCCATTTGCGGACCAAGCTGTAACTTCCATGACTGATGTTCTTGAGATGTTCTCTTCAATTATATCCACAATCATTTTCCTTCCTTATGATGCCACCTATTTGTGAAGTGTACCAGTCCCTCCTGCAGCAAAGCACCCCCACAACATGATGCTGCCACACCCGGGCCTTCACGGTGGGATGGTTTGTTCTTTGGCTTGCAAGCCTCCCCCTTTTTCCTCCAAACATAACGATGGTCATTATAGCCAACACAGTTTCTATTTTGTTTCATCAGACCAGAGGACAATTTCGCCAAAAAAGTACAATCATTCGTCCCCATGTCCAGTTGGCAACGCTGCGTTGGGTCCCATGGTGTTTATACTTGCCGTACTATTGTTTGTACAGATGAACGTGGTACCTTCAGGCGTTTGGAATTTGCTTCCAAGGATGACCAGACATGTGGAGGTCTACAAATTTTTTCTGAGGTCTTGGCTGATTTCACCCATGATGTCAAACAAAGAGGCACTGAGTTTGAAGGTAGGCCTTGAAATAAATCCACAGGTTACACCTCCAATTGACTCAAATGATGTCAATATAGCCTATCAGAAGCTTCTAAAGTCACTTCCATCATTTTATGGAATTTCCCAAGCTGTTTAAAGGCACAGTCAACTTTGTGTATGTAAACTTCTGACCCACTTGGAATTGTGATACAGTGAATTATAAGTGAAATAATCTAGTCTGCAAACAATTGTTGGAAAAATTACTTGTGTCATGCGCGAATGTAGTATGTCCCTAACAGACTTGCCCAAAACTATAGTTTGTTAACAAGGAATGTGTGGAGGGTTGAAAAAACAAGTTTTAATCTGACTCCAACCTAAAGTGTATGTAAACTTCCGCATTCAACACTGTATCTGTCGAGCAATGAATTTCAAACACAGAAATTTAACGCCACCACGACTAAAAGTAAGTTCCAATGCCTTGCAAAGGTGGTTCACCTATTGGTTGATGGGATAAAAACAAAGCAGACATTGAATATCCCTTTGAGCATGGTGAAGTTCTTAAATTTGAGTGTGTATCAATAAACCCAGTAACAACATAGGTACAGGTGTCCTTCCTAACTCAGTTGCCGAAGAGGAAGGGAACCGCTCAGGGATTTCACCTTCAAATCAAACTTTAGTCACATGCGCAGAATACAACAAGTGTAGCCTACGGTGAAATGCTTACTTACAAGCCTTTAACCAACAGTGCAGTTCAAGAAGAGTTAAGAAATATTTACCAAATAAACTGAAGTAAAAAACTATTAAAAAGTATCAAATAACGAGGCCTATATATAGGGGGTACCGGTACTTGAGTCAGTGTGCCGGGGGTAACGGTTTGTTGAGGTAATTTGTACATGTAGGTACGGGTGAAGTGACTATGCATAGATATTAAACAGCGAGTAGCAACAGGTGTAAAAAACAAATAGAGGTGGAGGGAGGGGGGGTGTCAATGATAAATAGTCCGGTGGCCATTTGATTAATTTGTTCAGCAGTCTTATGGCTTGTGGTAGAAGCACTGAAGAGCCTTTTGGTCCTAGACTTGGCGCTACCGTACCGCTTGCCATGCGGTAGCAAGAGAGAACAGTCTATGACTTGAGTCGGACAATTTTATGGGCTTTCCTCTGACCTATTATATAGGTCCTGGATGGCAGGAAGCTTTGCCCCAGTGATGTACTGGGCCGTACGCATTATCCTCTGTAGCGTCAGATTCTGAGCAATTGCCATACCAGGTGGTGATGCAACCGATCAAGATGCTCTCGATGGTGCAGTTGTAGAACTTTTTTAGGATCTGGGCGACCCATGACAAATCTTTTCAGTCTCCTGAGGGAGAAAGGTTTTGTTGTGCCCTCTTCATGACTGTCTTTGTGCGTTTGGACCATGATAGTTCGTTGGTGATGTGACACCCAAGAAACTTGAAACTCTCGACCCACTCCTTTAGCTCGATGCGGATGTTGCCTGTAATCCATGGCTTCTGGTTGGGATATGTACGTACAGTCACTGTGGGGCCGACATCGTCAATGCACTTATTGATGAAGCTGATGACCGAGGTGGTATACTCCTCCAATGCCATTGGATGAATCACGGAATATATTCCAGTCTGTGCTAGCAAAACACTCCTGTAGCGTAGCATCTGCGTCATCTGGACCACTTCCGTATTGAGCGAGTCACTGGTACTGCCTGCTTTTTATTTTGCAGGAATCAGGAGGATATAAACTATGGTCAGATTTGCCAAATGGAGGGTGGGGGAGAGCTTTGTAATGCATCTCTGTGTGTGAGTAAAGGTGGTCTAGAGTTTTTTTCCCCTCTGGTTGCACATGTGACATGCTGGTAAAAATTGGTAAAACTGATTTAAGTTTGCCTGCATTAAAGTCCCCGGCCACTAGAGCGCCGTTTCTGGATGAGCATTATCTTGTTTGCTTATGGCCTTATAGAGTTGGTGAGTGCGGGTCCTAAGTGCCAGCATCGGTCTGTGGTGGTAAATAGATATCCTCGAAATAATAAAGATGAGAACTTCTTTTGTAGATAGTGTGGTCTACAGCTTATTTAAGTACTCTACCTCAGCGAGCAATACCTTGAAACTTCTTTAGTATTAGACGACATTGCGCACCAGCTGTTATTGACAAATAGACACACACCACCACCCCTAGTCTTACCAGACGTAGCTTCTCTGTTCTGCCGGTGCATGGAAAAATCCGCCAGCTCTATATTATCCGTGTCGTCCTTCAGCCACGACTCAGTGAGAATATTAAGATATTACAGTTTTAATGTCCCGTTGTGGATAATCGTAGGTCATCAATTTTATTTTCCAATGATTGCATGTTAGCAGCTAGAACGGATGGCAGTGGGAGTTTACTCACTGTCTTAAGGATTTTCAGAAGGGAGCCCGACCTGGCGCCCCCTTTTCCTCTGTCTTTTCTTCACGCAAATGACGGGGATTTGGGCCTGTTCCCGGGAAGCCAGTATATCCTTCTCTCGTCGGACTTCGTTTAAGGGAAAAAAGCTTCTTCCAGTTCTGGTGAGTAATCGCTGTTCTGATGTCCAGAAGTTATTTTCGGTCATAAGAGAAAGTAGCAGCAACATTATGTACAAAAATAAAGATTTAAAAAATAAGTTACAAACAACGCAACAGTAGGTTAGGAGCATGTAAAACGTCAGCTCATCCTCTTCGGCACCATCTTATAGCCAATGGGCCAACCCTTGGAGGCCAATGGTGGCACTTTTAAAACAGTTACAGAGTTTAATGGCTTGTTATAGGAGAAAAACTGAGGATGGATCAACAATATTGTAGTTACTCCACAATACTAACCTAATGAAAAAGAAGGAAGCCTGTTACAGAATAAAACAAATCAAAAACATGCATCCGGTTTGAAACAAGGGCATTAAAAGTATTACTGCAAAAAAAAAAAAAAAAAGGCTTTTGTGCTGAATACAAAGTGTTGTTTGGGGCAAATTCCAATACAACAAATTAGTGAAATACCACTCTCCATATTCTCAAGCATAGCGGTGGCTGTATCATGTTATGGGTATGCTTGTAATCGTTAAGGACAGGGGAAGTTTTCCAGGATTAAAAAGAAACGGAATGGAGCTAAGCACAGGCAAAATCCTAAAGGAAACCCAGGTTCAGTCTGCTTTCCACCAGACACTGGGAGATGAATACACCTTTCAGCAGGACAAATAACCCAAACAACAAGGCCAAATCCATACTGGAGTTGGTACCAAGAAGACAGTGAATGTTCCTGAGTGGCAGAGTTACAGTTTGAGTTAAATCTACTTGAAATATAATGGGAAGACCTGAAAAGGTTGTCTAGCAATGATCACCATGTCATGTTTTGTCATTGAATTATCATGTCTTGTCCCTGTGCTTCCCTCTGCTGGTCTTATTAGGTTCTTCTTCTTTTCTCTCTCTCTCTCCTCCTCCCTCTCTCCCTCTCCTCCTCTCTCTATCGTTCCGTTCCTGCTCCCAAGCTGTTTCTCATTCTCCTAACGACCCTCATTTACTCTTTCACAACCTGTCCCCTATTTTGCCCTCTGATTTGAGTCCCTATTTCTCCCTCTGTTTTCCGCTTCTGTCCTTGTCGATTCTTTTTGATGTTTGCTGTTCCTGTGTCCTTGTTCCGCCCTGTCGTGTTCTTTGCCTTCTTCAGATGCTTGCGTGTGAGCAGGTGTCTATGTCAGCTACGGCCAGTGCCTTCCCGAAGCGACCTGCAGTCTGTGGTCGCGTCTCCAGTCGCTTCCTCTCTATTGACGAGAGGATTTCAGTTTCCTGTTTTGGATTTACCATTGATTATATCCAGGAGAATCATTATTTGTTTAATACTGGAATAAAGGACTCTGTTACTATTACGTCTTTGGGTCCTCATTCACCTGCATAACAGAAGAATCCGACCAAGAATGGACCCAGCGACTACGGATTCTCGCAACACTGCCGTCGAGATCCAGGGAGCCAATGCTCGGCAGACACGAGCAGGAATTGTCTGCTGCTCGCCATGCCGTTGAAACCCTGTCCGCTCAGGTTCTCCGATCTCTCAGGACAGTTTCAGAGTCTTCGTCTCGTGCCACCAGCTACTTCCTGGTCTTCCGAGTCTCCGGAACCTAGGGTTAATAACCCACCATGTTACTCTGGGCAGCCCACTGAGTGTCGCTCCTTTCTCACCCAGTGTGATATTGTGTTTTCTCTCTCCAGCCCAACACATACTCAAGAGAGGAGAGCTCGGATCGCCTTACGTCATATCACTCCTTACTGGTCGGGCTCGGGAGGGGGGCACAGCTATCTGGGAGGCAAGGGCTGAGTGTTCTAACGTTTATCAGAACTTTAAAGAGGAGATTGATACGGGGTTTTTGATCGTTCCGTTTTTGGGAAGGAGGCTTCCAGGGTCCTGGCTTCCCTATGTCAAGGTGATCGATCCATAACGGATTACTCTATAGAGTTTCGCACTCTTGCTGCATCCAGTGACTGGAACGAGCCGGCGTTGCTCGCTCGTTTTCTGGAGGGACTCCACGGCTGAGGTTAAGGATGAGATTCTCTCCCGGGAGGTTCCTTCCAGCGTGGACTCTTTGATTGCTCTCGCCATCCGCATAGAACGACGGGTAGATCTTCGTCACCGAGCTCGTGGAGGAGAGCTCGCGTTAACGGTGGTTTCCCTCTCCGCATCTCAACCATCTCCTCCCACCGGCTCAGAGACTGAGCCCATGCAGCTGGGAGGTATTTCGCATCTCGACTAAGGAGGGAACGGAGAATCACCAACCGCCTTTGCCTCTATTGCGGTTCTGCTGGACATTTTGTCATGTCATGTCAGTAAAAACGAGCTCATCAGTAAGCGGAGGGCTACTGGTGAGCGCTACTACTCAGGTCTCTCCATCAAGATCCTGTACTACCTTGTCGGGTCCATCTACCTGGACCGCGTTCGGCTGCTTCCTGCAGTGCCTTGATAGACTCAGGGGCTGGAGGGTTGTTTTATGGACGACAGCATGGTCGGAAACATGACATTCCTCTCAGACAGTTAGGGAAGCCCACGCCATGTTCGCCTTGAATGGGAGTCTTCTCCCCAGTATCAGATGTGAGGACACTACCTTAACCCTCACTGTATCTGGTAACCACAGTGCAGGGACCATTTCCTTTTTGATTTTTCGTTCACCTTTTTACACCTGTTGTTTTTCGGTCATCCCTGGCTAGTATGTCATAATCCTTCTATTAATTGGTCTAGTAATTCTATTCTATCCTGGAACGTTTCTTGTCAGTTGAAGTGTTTAATGTCTGCTATCCCTCCTGTGTCTTCTGTCCCCTCTACTCAGGAGGAACCTTGGTGATTTTGACAGGAGTGCCGGAGGAATATCATGATCTGCGCACGATCTTCAGTCGGTCCAGAGCCAGCTCCCTTCCTCCTCACCGGTCGTATGATTTGTTGTATTTGATCTCCTTCCGGGGCACCACTCCCCCTCGGGGTAGACTTTACTCTCTGTCGGCTCCCGAACGTAAGCTCTCGAGGATTATCTGTCTGTTTCTCTCGACGCCCCGGTACCGTGGTGCCTTCTTCCTCTCCCGCCGGAGCGGGATTTTCTTTTTTAAGAAGAAGACGGTACTCTGCCGCCCCTGCGTGGATTATCGAGGCTGAATGACATAACGGGTTAAAGAATCGTTATCCGCTTCCCCTTAGTCGTCAGCCTTCGAGATTTTGCCAGGGAGCCAGGTTCTTTACTAAGTTTGACCTTCGTAACGCTTACCATCTCGTACGCATCAGAGAGGGACGAAGTGGAAGACGGCGTTTAACACTCCGTTAGGGCATTTTGAATACCGGGTTCTGCCGTTCGGTTCTCGCTAATGCTCCAGCTGTCTTTCAGCATTAGTTAATGATGTACTGAGAGAACATGCTGAACATTTTTGTTTTCGTTTTACCTTGACGATATCCTGAATTTTTTCACCGTCACTCGAGATTCATGTTCAGCACGTTCGACGTGTACTCCAGCGCCTTTTAGAGAATTGTCTCTACGTGAAGGCTGAGAAGTGCGCCTTTCATGTCTCCTCTGTCACATTTCTCGGTTCTGTTATTTCCGCTGAAGGCATTCAGATTGGATCCCGCTAAAGGTCCAGGGCTGTCAGCCGATTGCCCGTTCCTAATCACGTGTCGAGTTGCAGCGCTTTCTCGGTTCGCTAATTTCTATCGGCGTTTCATTCGTAATTTCGTCAAGTGGCTGCCCCTCTCACAAGCTCTGACTTCTGTCAAGGACTTGCCTTAAGTGGTCCGGTTCCGCCCAGGGAGCTTTTGATCTCCTCAAGAGCGCTTTTAACATCGCCCCTATCCTTGTTACTCCTGACGTCACTAAACAATTCATTGTCGAAGGTTGACGCTTCAGAGTGGGCGTGGGAGCCATTCTGTCTCAGCGCTTCCAGTCTGACGATAAGGTCCATCCTTGCGCTTACTTTTCTCTCATCGCCTGTCGGCCATCGGAACGCAACTATGATGTGGGGTAACCGCGAACTGCTCGCCATCCGCTTAGCCATAGGCGAATGGCGACAGTGGTTGGAGGGGGCACCGTCCCTTTTGTCGTTTGGACTGACCATAAGAACCTTGAGTACATCCGTTCGGCCAAACGAGCTTAATGCACGTCAAGCTCGTTGGGCGTTGTTTTTCGCTTCGTTTCGAGTTCGTGAATTCCTATCGTCCGGGAAATAAGAACACCAAGCCTGATGCCTTATCCCGTCTCTTTAGTTCTATCTGTGGCTTCTACCGGACCCCGAGGGGATTCTCCCTGAAGGGCGTGTTGTCGGGTTGACTGTCTGGGGAATTGAGAGACAGGTAAAGCAAGCACTCACTCACACTGCGTCGCCGCGGCTTGTCCTAGTAACCTTCTGTTCGTTCCTGTCTCTACTCGTCTGGCTGTTCTTCAGTGGGCTCACTCTGCCAAGTTAGCTGGCCACCCCGGCGTTCGGGGTACGCTTGCTTCTATTCGCCAGCGGTTTTGGTGGCCTACTCAGGAGCGGGACACGCGCCGTTCGTGGCTGCTTGTTCGGACTGCGCGCAGACTAAGTCAGGTAACTCTCCTCCTGCCGGTCGTCTCAGACCGCTTCCCATTCCTTTCTCGACCATGGTCTCACATCGCCTTAGACTTTATTACCGGTCTGCCTTCGTCTGCGGGGAAAGACTGTGTTCTTACGGTTATCGATAGGTTCTCTAAGGCGGCACATTTCATTCCCCTCGCTAAGGCTTCCTTCCGCTAAGGAGACGCACAAATCATCATTGAGAATGTGTTCAGAATTCATGGCCTCCCGTTAGACGCCGTTTCAGACAGAGGTCCGCAATTCACGTCACAGTTTTGGAGGGAGTTCTGTCGTTTGATTGGTGCTTCCTCAGTCTCTCTTCCGGGTTTCATCCCCAGTCTAACGGTCAAGCAGAAAGCCAATCAGTCGATTGGTCGCATATTACGCAGCCTTTCGTTTCGAAACCCTGCGTCTCTGGGCAGAACAGCTCCCCTGGGCTGAGTACGCTCACAACTCGCTTCCTTCGTCTGCTACCGGGCTATCCCCGTTCAGAGTAGTCTGGCTACCAGCCTCCTCTGTTTTCGTCCCAGCTCGCCGAGTCCAGCGTTCCCTCCGCTCAGGCTTTTGTCCAACGTTGTGAGCGCACCTGGAGGAGGTCGTCTATTTGCCGTTACAGGGCGCAGACTGTGAGAGCCGCCAATAAACGTAGGATTAAGAGTCCTAGGTATTGTCGCGGTCAGAGAGTGTGGCTTTCCACTCGAACCTTCCCCTTACGACAGTTTCTCGCAAGTTGACTCCGCGGGTTCATTGGTCCGTTCCGTGTTCTCTCAGGTCGTCAATCCTGTCGCTGTGCGACTGCTTCTTCCGCGACATCTTCGTCGCGTCCCACCCTGTCTTCCATGTCTCTTGTGTCAAGCCTTTTCTTCGCGCCCCCGTTCGTCTTCCCTCCCCCCCCCCCTCCTTGTCGAGGGCGCTCCTATTTACAAGGTACGGAAGATCATGGACATGCGTTTCTCGGGACGTGCACCAGTACTTAGTGGATTGGGAGGGTTACGGTCCTGAGGAGAGGAGTTGGGTTCCATCTCGGGACGTGCTGGACCGTTCGTTGATTTGATGATTTCCTTCGTTGCCGCCAGGGTTCCTCCTCGAGTGCGCCAGGAGGCGCTCGGTGAGTGGGGGGTACTGTCATGTTTTGTCATTGATTATCATGTCTTGTCCCTGTGCTTCCCTCTGCTGTCTTATTAGGTTCTTTCTCTTTCTCTCTCTCTCTCCTCCTCCCTCTCTCCCTCTCCCCTCTCTCTCTCTCTCTATCGTTCCGTTTCTGCTCCCAGCTGTTTCTCATTCTCCTAACGACCTCATTTACTCTTTCACACCTGTCCCCTATTTTGCCCTCTGATTTTGAGTCCCTATTTCTCCCTCTGTTTTCCGCTTTCTGTCCTTGTCGGATGACAAGGACAGAAGCGGAAAACAGAGGGAGAAATAGGGACTCAAATCAGAGGGCAAAATAGGGGACAGGTGTGAAAGAGTAAATGAGGTCGTTAGGAGAATGAGAAACAGCTGGGAGCAGGAACGGAACGATAGAGAGAGAGAGAGCGGGAGAGGGAGAGAGGGAGGAGGAGAGAGAGAGAGAAAGAGAAAGAACCTAATAAGACCAGCAGAGGGAAGCACAGGGACAAGACATGATAATCAATGACAAAACATGACATGGTGATCATTGCTAGACAACCTTTTCAGGTCTTCCCATTATATTTCAAGTAGATTTAACTCAAACTGTAACTCTGCCACTCAGGAACATTCACTGTCTTCTTGGTACCAACTCCAGTATGGATTTGGCCTTGTGTTTTGGGTTATTGTCCTGCTGAAAGGTGTATTCATCTCCCAGTGTCTGGTGGAAAGCAGACTGAACCTGGGTTTCCTTTAGGATTTTGCCTGTGCTTAGCTCCATTCCGTTTCTTTTTTATCCTGGAAAACTTCCCTGTCCTTAACGATTACAAGCATACCCATAACATGATACAGCCACCGCTATGCTTGAGAATATGGAGAGTGGTATTCACTAATTTGTTGTATTGGATTTGCCCCAAACAACACTTTGTATTCAGCACAAAAGCCTTTTTTTTTTTTTTGCAGTAATACTTTAATGCCTTGTTTCAAACCGGATGCATGTTTTTGATTTGTTTTATTCTGTACAGGCTTCCTTCTTTTCATTAGGTTAGTATTGTGGAGTAACTACAATATTGTTGATCCATCCTCAGTTTTCTCCTATAACAGCCATTAAACTCTGTAACTGTTTTAAAGTCACCATTGGCCTCAAGGTTGGCCATTGGCTATAAGATGGTGCCGAAGAGGATGACTGACGTTTTACATGCTCCTAACCTACTGTTGCGTTGTTTGTAACTTATTTTTTAAATCTTATTTTGTACATAATGTTGCTGCTACTTTCTCTTATGACCGAAAATAACTTCTGGACATCAGAACAGCGATTACTCACCACGAACTGGAAGAAGCTTTTTCCTTTAACGAGTCCGACGAGAAGGATATACTGCTTTCCCGGGAACAGGCCCAAATCCCCGTCATTTGCGTGAAGAAAAGACAGAGGAAAAGGGGGCGCAGGTCGGGCTCCCTTCTGAAAATCCTTAGACGAGTGAGTAAACTCCCACTGCCATCCGTTCTACTGGCTAACATGCAATCATTGGAAAATAAAATTGATGACCTACGATTATCCTACCAACGGGACATTAAAAACTGTAATATCTTATATTTCACTGAGTCGTGGCTGAAGGACGACACGGATAATATAGAGCTGGCGGGATTTTCCATGCACCGGCAGAACAGAGAAGCTACGTCTGGTAAGACTAGGGGTGGTGGTGTGTGTCTATTTGTCAATAACAGCTGGTGCGCAATGTCTAATACTAAAGAAGTTTCAAGGTATTGCTCGCCTGAGGTAGAGTACCTTATAATAAGCTGTAGACCACACTATCTACCAAGAGAGTTCTCATCTTTATTATTCGAGGATATCTATTTACCACCACAGACCGATGCTGGCACTTAGACCGCACTCAACCAACTCTATAAGGCCATAAGCAAACAAGATAATGCTCATCCAGAAACGGCGCTCCTAGTGGCCGGGGACTTTAATGCAGGCAAACTTAAATCAGTTTTACCAAATTTTTACCAGCATGTCACATGTGCAACCAGAGGGGAAAAAACTCTAGACCACCTTTACTCCACACACAGAGATGCATACAAAGCTCTCCCCCACCCTCCATTTGGCAAATCTGACCATAGTTATATCCTCCTGATTCCTGCAAAAACTAAAGCAGGCAGTACCAGTGACTCGCTCAATACGGAAGTGGTCAGATGACGCAGATGCTACGCTACAGGACTGTTTTGCTAGCACAGACTGGAATATATTCCGTGATTCATCCAATGGCATTGAGGAGTATACCACCTCGGTCATCAGCTTCATCAATAAGTGCATTGACGATGTCGGCCCCACAGTGACTGTACGTACATATCCCAACCAGAAGCCATGGATTACAGGCAACATCCGCATCGAGCTAAAGGAGTGGGTCGAGAGTTTCAAGTTYCTTGGTGTCCACATCACCAACGAACTATCATGGTCCAAACGCACAAAGACAGTCATGAAGAGGGCACAACAAAACCTTTTCTCCCTCAGGAGACTGAAAAGATTTGTCATGGGTCGCCAGATCCTAAAAAAGTTCTACAACTGCACCATCGAGAGCATCTTGATCGGTTGCATCACCACCTGGTATGGCAATTGCTCAGAATCTGACGCTACAGAGGATAATGCGTACGGCCCAGTACATCACTGGGGGCAAGCTTCCTGCCATCCAGGACCTATATAATAGGTCAGAGGAAAGCCCATAAAATTGTCCGACTCAAGTCATAGACTGTTCTCTCTGCTACCGCATGGCAAGCGGTACCGTAGCGCCAAGTCTAGGACCAAAAGGCTCCTTAACAGCTTCTACCACAAGCCATAAGACTGCTGAACAATTAATCAAATGGCCACCGGACTATTTACATTGACACCCCCCCTCCCTCCACCTCTATTTGTTTTGTACACTGTTGCTACTCRCTGTTTAATATCTATGCATAGTCACTTCACCCGTACCTACATGTACAAATTACCTCAACAAACCGTTACCCCCGCACACTGACTCAGTACCGGTACCCCCTATATATAGCCTCGTTATTTTGATACTTTTTATAGTTTTTTACTTCAGTTTATTTGGTAAATATTTTCTTAACTCTTCTTGAACTGCACTGTTGGTTAAGGGCTTGTAAGTAAGCATTTCACGGTAAGGTCTACACTTGTTGGTATTCTGCGCATGTGACTAAAGTTTGATTTGAAGGTGAAATCCCTGAGCGGTTCCCTTCCTCTTCGGCAACTGAGTTAGGAAGGACACCTGTACCTATGTTGTTACTGGGTTTATTGATACACACTCCAAATTTAAGAACTTCACCATGCTCAAAGGGATATTCAATGTCTGCTTTGTTTTTTAATCCATCAACGCAATAGGTGACCACCTTTGCAAGGCATTGGAAAACTTCCTTAGTCGTTGGTGCGTTAAATCTTGTGTTTGAAATTCATTTCTCGACAGATTACAGTTGAAGTCGGAAGTTTACATACACTTAGGTTGGAGTCATTAAAACTTGTTTTTCAACCACTCCACACATTTCTTGTTAAAAACTATAGTTTTGGCAAGTCTGTTAGGACATCTACTTCGCGCATGACACAAGTAATTTTTCCAACAATTGTTTTGCAGACTAGATTATTTCACTTATAATTCACTGTATCACAATTCCAGTGGGTCAGAAGTTTACATACACAAAGTTGACTGTGCCTTTAAACAGCTTGGGAAATTCCATAAAATGATGGAATGACTTTAGAAGCTTCTGATAGGCTAATTGACATCATTTGAGTCAATTGGAGGTGTACCTGTGGATTTATTTCAAGGCCTACCTTTCAAACTCAGTGCCTCTTTGTTTGACATCATGGTGAAATCAGCCAAGACCTCAGAAAAAAATTTGTAGACCTCCACAAGTCTGGTTCATCCTTGGGAGCAAATTGCAAACGCGCTGAAGGTACCACGTTCATTCTGTACAAACAATAGTACGGCAAGTATAAACACCATGGGGACGCAACGCAGCCGTTGCAACTGGACATGGGGACAAGATTGTACTTTTTTGGCGAAATTGTCCTCTGGTCTGATGAAACAAAATAGAACTGTTTGGCTATAATGACCATCGTTATGTTTTGGAGGAAAAAGGGGGAGGGCTTGCAAGCCAAAGAACACCATCCCAACCGTGAAGCCCGCGGTGTGGCAGCATCATGTTGTGGGGTGCTTTGCTGCAGGAGGGACTGGTACACTTCACAAATAGGTGGCATCATAAGGAAGGAAAATGATTGTGGATATATTGAAGAAACATCTCAAGACATCAGTCAGGAAGTTACAGCTTGTGTCGCAAATGGGTCTTCCAAATGGACAATGACCCAAGCATACTTCCAAAGGTGTGGCAAAATGGCTTAAGGACAACAAAGTCAAGTAGGTGTAATTAGGATTGAGGGGCCATCACAAAGCCCTGACCTCAAACTATAGAAAATGTGTGGCAGAACTGAAAAAGCTTGCAAAGAGGCTTACAACCCTGACTGTTACACCAGCTCTGTCAGGAGGAATGGGCTAAAATTCACCCAACTTATTGTGGGAAGCTTGTGGAAGGCTACACGAAAAGTTTGACCCAAGTTAAACAAATTTAAAGGCAATGCTACCAAATACTAATTGAGTGTATGTAAACTTCTGACCCACTGGGAATGTGATGAAAGAAATAAAAGCTGAAATCAATCATTCTACTATTATTCTGACATTTCACATTCTTAAAATATAGTGGTGATCCTAACTGACCTAAGACAGGGAATCTTTACTAGGTTTAAATGTCAGGAATTGTGAAAAACTGAGTTTAAATGTATTTGGCTAAGGTGTATGTAAACTTCCGACTTCAACTGTAAGTAATCCAAAAATCATGTTCAACACTGTTATTGCACACACTGAGTCCATGCAACTTATTATGTGACTTGCTAATAAAAAAAAATCCTCAATTTATTTAGCCTTGCCATAGCAAAGGGGTTGAATACTTATTGACTCAAGACATCTCTGCTTTTCATTTTTAATGAATTTAACATTTTTTAAAACATAATTCCACTTTGATATTATGGGGTATTGTGTGTAGGCCAGTAACAAAACATCTATATGTAGTCCATTTCAAATTCAGGCTGTAACATAACAAAATATGGAAAACGTCAAGGGGTGCTTCTGAAGGCACTGTATTTATTTATTTATTTATTTATTGATTGATTTACATAGCGGCATTGTGGTGTTAGCAGTTGATTTTACTCTTCAATAACTCAACCCCCAAAGCAAATCGGGAGAAAAATAGTTTTATTCAAAGAGGACAGATCATAGATGTTATGCTGAGAGGTAGATGTTCATTCTCCCCTGTCCTCAGTGATTCTTTCCACAGAACAAAGGGACAGCGTGTAGTTTTATAACCCAACCCTAGCAGAGTGGTTGACCAATTAGAATTCCTTGCAATAAAACTGGGTCAATAGTCAAATAACAAGTATCCTATTTCAGGCTCAATGTATAGACAAATTCCTCATGTCTCTGACCCATTGCTCATTAATTCCCTATTACGGAAAAAACACTATTTCCGTTGATCGTTAGTACTCTATTGACTTTTAGTCCTCTTGACCTTTTAGTCTTCTGCATTGTGTATTAGTCTTAAAATATTCTTATAATAATCCACTAGAAGTGAAGATGCTAAGTAAATGTGTTCTCTGTATGATTGTGGTGTTGTCCTGTCCAGTGGCTGTCCTATGGAGCAGACTCTAACGGCAGTGGGGTGTCTATGCTGCTGGAGTTAGCCAGGCTCTTCTCCAGACTCTACACCTACAAGAGGACACACGCTGGGTGAGCAACACACATCCCCAGCCACTCTGAGAAATCACGCTTCTTACAAGGTTATAACCATCCACACCTTTCCTTCCGGCATCTAGGCACCCACAGCCGAGGAAAATGTGTAAAACGTACAAATGTAAGAATAAACTTCTTACAATATTCAGAAGATGGAGACCTTGTGTTTTAAAGCGCTTTTCAGTAGTACTAGTAATAATAAAGTAGAACGGATGTGGTTCTTAGAAGGTATTTGTCGATTTCTAGAAGAAGTGTACTCTAAACACCCAGGAGTGAGAGCTGTTTGAGATGAGGAATCAGATCTCCAGATGGCGCTGGAAGAGATGGCTGCCGTTTTTACAGGCTCCTAACCAATTGTGCTATTGTCTGTGTGTTTTCGCGTTTTTTGTAACTTATTTTGTACATAATGTTTCTGCCATTGTCTCTTATGACTGAAAAGAGCTTCTGGATATCAGGACAGCGATTACTCACCTCGTACTGGACGAAGATTTTTTCTTTAATGAGTCGGATGTGAAGGATTTACTTCAGACACCCGACAAGGCCCAAATCCCCGTCATTCGCATGAAGAAGAGACGGAGATATCGGGGACGTAGGTCGGGGTGCCTTGTAAGGATCCACCGCCGAGTGAGTAATCCGCCTCTACCTTCAGTCCTATTAGCCAACGTGCATTCATTGGATAATAAAATGGATGAGCTCCGATCAAGACTATCCTACCAACTGGACATTCAACTGTAATATCTTATGTTTCACTGAGTCGAGGCTGACAGCTGACTGGGTTTTCGGTGCATCGGCAAGATAAAACTGCTGCCTCCGGTAAGACGAGGGGTGGTGGTCTGTTTCTATTTGTAAATAACAGCTGGTGCATGAAATCTAATATTAAGGAAGTCTTGACGTTTTGCTCAACTGAGGTAGAGTATCTCATGATAAACTGTAGACCACATATTTACCAAGAGTTTTCATCTGTATTTCTCGTAGCTGTCTATTTACCACCACAAACCCGATGCTGGCACTAAGACCGCACTCAAAGAGCTGTATAAGGCCATAGCAAATAAGAAAATGCTCATCGAGAAGCGGCGCTCCTAGTAGCCGGGGACTTTAATGCAGGGAAACTTAAATCCGTTTTACCTCATTTCTATCAGCATGTTACATGTGCAAACAGAGGGGGGGRAAAACTCTAGACCACCTTTACTCCACACATAGACTCGTACAAAGCTCGCCCTCCATTTGGCAAATCTGGCCATAACTCTATCCTCCTGATTCCTGCTTACAAGCAAAAACTAAAGCAAGAAGTACAAGTGACTCGCTCAGATGACGCAGATGCTAAGCTGCAGGACTGTTTTGCTAGCACAGACTGGAAGATGTTCGGGGATTCTTCCGATGGCATTGAGGAGTACACCACATCAGTCACTGGCTTCATCAATAAGTGCATCAATGACATCCCCACAGTGTGACCGTACGTACATACCCCAACCAGAAGCCATGGGTTACAGGCAACATCCACACTGAGCTAAAAAGGTAGAGCTGCCGCTTTCAAGGAGCGGGACTCTAACCCGGACGCTTATAAGAAATCACGCAATGCCCTTCGATGAACCATCAAACAGGCAAAGCGTCAATACAGGATTAAGATTGAATACTGCTACACCGGCTCGGATGCTCGTCGGATGTGGCAGGGCTTGCAAACTATTACGGACTACAAAGGGAAACACAGCCGCGAGCTGCCCAGTGGCACGAGCCTACCAGACGGGCTAATATACTTCTATGCTCGCTTCGAGACAACCAACACTGAAGCATGTATGAGAGTATCAGCTGTTCCAGATGACTGTGTGATCACGCTCTCCGTAGCCGACGTGAGTAAGACCTTTAAATAGGTCAACATTCACAAGGCCGAAGGGGCAGACGGATTACCAGGACGTGTACTCCGAGCATGCGCTGATCAACTGGCAAGTGTCTTCACTGGCATGTTTAAACTGTCCCTGACCGGGTCTGTAATACCAACATGTTTCAAGCAGACCACCATAGTCCCTGTGCCAAAGAACACCAAGGCAACCAGGCTAAATGACTACCGATTCGTAGCAATGAAGTGCTTTGAAAGGCTGGTCGTGGATCACATCAACACCATTATCCCAGAAACCCTAGACCCACTCCAATTTGCATACCGTCCCAACAGGACCACAGATGATGCGATTTCTATTGCACTCCATACTGCTCTTTCCCAAATGGGAAAAAAGGAACACCTACAGTTGAAGTCGGAAGTTTACATACACTTAGGTTGGAGTCATTAAAACTAGTTTTTCAACCACTTCACAAATTTGTGAACAAACTATTGTTTTGGCAAATCGGTTAAGACATCTACTTTGTGCATGGCACAAGTAATTGTTCCAACAATTGTTTACAGACAGATTATTTATTTTATAATTCGCTGTATCACAATTCCAGTGGGTCAGAAGTTTACATACACTAAGTTGACTGTGCCTTTTAAACAGCTTGGGAAATTCCAGAAAATGATGTCATGGCTTTAGAAGCTTCTGATAGGCTAATTGACATAATTTGTGTCAATTGGAGGTGTACCTGTGGATGTATTTCAAGGCCTACCTTCAAACTCAGTGCCTCTTTGCTTGACATCATGGAAAAATCAAAAGAAATCAGCCAAGACCTCAGAAACAAGTTAGACCTCCACAAGTCTGGTTCATCCTTGGGAGCAATTTCCAAACGCCTTAAGGTGCCACGTTCATCTGTACAAACAACAGTACACAAGTATAAACACCATGGGACCACACAGCCGTCAAACGGCTCAGGAAGGAGACGCGTTCTGTCTCCTAGAGATGAACGTACTTTGGTGCAAATCAGTCCCAGAACAACAGCAAAGGACCATGTGAAGATGCTGGAGGAAACTGGTACAAAGTATCTATATCCACAGTAAAACGAGTCCTATATCGACATAACCTGAAAGGCCGCTCAGCAAGGAAGAAGCCACTGCTCCAAAACCGCCATAAAAAAGCCAGACTACGGTTTGCAACTGCACATGGGGACAAAGATCGTACTTTTTGGAGAAATGTCCTTTGGTCTGATGAAACAAAAATAGAACTGTTTGGCCATAATGACTGTTGTTTTGTTTGGAGAATAAAGGGGGGAGGCTTGCAAGCCGAAGAACACCCTCCCAACCGGGAAGCACGGGGGTGGCAGCATCATGTTGTGGGGGTGCTTTGCTGCAGGAGGGACTGGTGCACTTCACAAAATAGATGGCATCATGAGGGAGGACAATTATGTGGATATATTGAAGAAACATCTCAAGACATCAGTCAGGAAGTTAAAGCTTGGTTGCAAATGGGTCTTCCAAATGGACAATGACCCCAAGCATACTTCCAAAGTTGTGGCAAAATGGCTTAAGGACAACAAAGTCAAGGTATTGAAGGGGCCATCAGAAAGCCCTGACCTCAATCTTATAAAAAAAATTGTGGGCAGAACTGAAAAAGCGTGTGCGAGCAAAGAGGCCTACAAACCTGACTCAGTTTTAACCCAGCTTTGTCAGGATGAATGGGCCAAAATTCACAACTTATTGTGGTAAGCTTGTGGAAGGCCAGCCGTAAGGTTTGACCCAAGTTAAACAATTTAAAGGCAATGCTACCAAATACTAATTGAGTGTATGTAAACTTCTGACCCACTGGGAATGTGATGAAAGAAATAAATGCTGAAATAAATCATTCTACTATTATTCTGACATTTCACATTCTTAAAATATAGTGGTGATCCTAACTGACCTAAGACGGGGAATCTTTACTAAGATTAAATGTCAGGAATTGTGAAAAACTGAGTTTAAATGTATTTGGCTAAGGTGTATGTAAACTTCCGACTTCAACTGTATGTGAGAATGCTATTCATTGACTACAGCTCAGCGTTCAACACCATAGTGTCCACGACGCTCATCACTAAGCTAAGGACCCTGGGACTAAACACCTCTCTGCAACTGGATCCTGAACTTCCTGACGGGCCGCCCCCAGCTGGTAAGGGTAGGCAACAACACATCTGCCACGCTGATCCTCAACACTGGGGACCCTGAGGGGTGTGTACTTAGTCCCCTCCTGTACTCCCTGTTCACCCACGACTGCATGGCCAAGCACGACTCCAATACCATCATTAAGTTTGCCGAAGACACAACAGTGGTATGCCTGATGAGACAGCCTATAAGGAGAAGGTCAGAGCCCTTGCAGTGTGGTGCCAGGATAACAACCTCTCCCTCAACGTGATCAAGACAAAGGAGATGATTGTGAACTACAGGAAAAGGAGGACCGAGCACACCCCCATTCTCATTGACTAGGCTGTAGTAAAGCAGGTTGAGAGCTTCAAGTTCCTCGGTGTCCACATCACCAAAAAACGCTAAAAAAATTGTCAGACTCCAGTCACCCAAATCATAGACTGTTCTCTCTATCTCACGGCAAGCGGTACCAAAGCGCCAAGTCTAGGACCAAAAGGCTCCTTAACAGCTTCTACCCCCAAGCCATAAGACTGCTGAACAATTAATCAAATGGCCACCTGGACTATTTACAGTCTCCCCCCACCCCCATTTTTATGCTGCTGCTACTCTTTGTTTATTATCTATGCATAGTCACGTCTACCTACATGTACATATTACCTCATTTACCTCGACTAACCTGTGCCCTCGGCACATTGACTCTGTACCGGTACCCCCTGTATATAGCCTCGCTACTGTTATTTTGTTGTTCTTTAATTATTTTTCTATTTTCTTTTTTATCTATTTCTTTTTTACTTCAGTTTATTTTGGTAAATACTTTACTTAACAATTATTTTTCTAAGCTCCATTATTGGTTAAGGGCGTGTAAGTAAGCATTTCACTGTAAGGTCACATGTGACATACAATTTGATTTGAAATTAATGTAAATCTGTGGGCAGATTTGGGCAGAACTCTGGTATCAACTTATTCTCCATACAGACAGAATCAGACGGAATCAATCAAAATGCTAACCAGCAACCACCGCTAACTTTGAATAAGGGCTGTTTGCATATCACTAGTAAAAAGGAACGAGAGAGCAAGAAGCCCCACCCTACCATAGAGCGGGTAGGGAAAGGGTGCAGTCGTCAGGAAGCAAAAGTACAGGACAGGTAAAGCAAGGTAAAGACAAGTCAGCTACGTGTTGCAGATTTCATGACCTCTGAATTCAGAAACACTATTGCAACTGACTAGCCTTTTCTCCTCTGATATTCTATGTTTGGAATTCCCAACATGTAGCTACCAGACTGTACAAGTCTGTTGATCTAATGGAGGCCAGTGAACATCCACATTGATAAGAATGTACTCTCCTGTCATTTCTAACACACCTGCTGTCTTCTTAGATACAACCTCCTGTTTTTTGTCTCTGGAGGAGGGAAGTTCAACTACCAAGGCACCAAGAGATGGCTGGAGGACAACCTGGATCATACAGGTACACAAAGCTCAGAAGGCTGTAGACTCAGTTACTGGACAGGTATTATGATTGCCACAGTGGGACACTGTAGAGAACACCTGTAGAGTACACACTGCAAATTAATGGGAATGAAACGTGATACCGGCAACATTGTGAAATTGTGGTCCTGCATGCAAAACAATGGGCATACATGAGTCATGGAAATTCATATTGCAGTTTAAACAGTTTCTCTTTTCCTCTATCCTTTCTTCCCTCTCTCTGCAGACTCCAGTCTGCTTCAGGACAACGTGGCATTTGTGCTGTGTCTGGACACCCTGGGGAACGGGGACAGTCTGCACCTCCATGTGTCCAAACCCCCTAAAGAAGGCACCACCCAGTACGCCCTGCTCAAAGAGCTGGAGACTGTAAGGACCACAGTTTTTTAGTATTGAAGTTCATATGATACACACCACTGATACAAACTAACATGTATTGACCACATATAACACATTACACTGAAAGATCCCTACTGTTCTCATTAGGTCAAGTTCTCCTGACCTCTAACCTCCTCTGTGTTCTTCCCAGGTGATATCCAGCCAGTACCCAGAGGTCAAGTTCTCCATGGTGCACAAGAAGATCAACCTGGCAGACGACACGCTGGCGTGGGAGCACGAGCGCTTCGGGATCCGCCGGTTGCCGGCCTTCACCCTGTCCCACCTCAACAGCCACCGTGAGGCGCAGCGCTCCAGCATCATGGACGTGCGGTCAGTGTCCCCCTCTTCCCGTCACGGAGTGGGAGAGCCCCCTGCTGGGTGGGTTTATTACTGCAGTCCGACCAAGCATCCAACCAACCGCCCGTCGCCCGCAACTGTCTAGCTACACCCCCCCCCCCATTCTGCCCTGCCGATCCCAAACCACACCACAAGCCCCAACCCCTGCCTAGGCCCAGCTCACCTAACACACCTTATTCAAATAATAATCAACTGCTCAATAGGATCAATTGAATCAGGTGTGTAAGTGCTGGGCTAGAACAAAAGCCTGCACACTAGCCTGCACACATTGCTGCCCTCCAGGACCGTATTGCCCACACCCCTGCCTTTGGGACCGTAGATGTGGGACTTGTAGAGATCTGATTTCACAGCAAGGTGGAGCTATTACCATGTTGCTTCAATCTGATGAAGGGCTGTTTCTGGCTGGTCTCTGAGATGCTTAACTGACACGAATACTGTAGTAGTTTTACTGTTAGCGGTACCTCCAGGAGGATGGAACATAGCTTGTCAGTCTGGAATAGAAAAGGTTAAGAAACACTGGGCTACTGGGTTGATTTTGGATTGGACACCTTCATCCTGCTGTAGGGCACCGTCTGTCCTCCCAACCTCATCACTGTCACCTCCCCTCCTCCCAGCCCAGTGGACTGTCTGCTCCCCTTCCATTCTCCTCCATTAGTTTTTTTTCTTAGTTGAGCTGCTCCTGATTGCTGGTTAATTTAACTGTGAATTACTGTTACAGACCTTATGTGGATCTGAGAAAGCTCAGCAGGAACACAAAGCTGATTGCAGAGTCACTGGCGAGAGTAATCTACAACCTCACAGAGAAGGTAAAGATATGTACAATGTGTCGTCACCATAGGACGTTTCATTATTCAAAGCCATATAATGAAAGTCAATATTTTTCATGTTGCTTTTGATATTTAAGTTGACCTTTTTGAACTGTACAGCAGGTTTGACTTTTCTCTCTCTCGTGTGTGTGTCCAGGGTGCTCCAGGAGACCTGCAGATCTTCACTGAGCAAATGGTGAGTGGTTGAATGTGACTGTACCCTGCTGTCTCCTCCCTCTCAGGCTGTCTCTGACGTGACCTTTACCAAGCCTCTTTGAAGGCTTCTCTACACACCAGGACTCTTAGGCTAGTGTGTGTTTGTGCGGTTAGTTTTGTCATAGCATGGACCGTTAAAGTCAGGGTCACAATGTGTGTGTCTTAACAAGACAAGTGTGTATCAAGGTGTGTACTATAAGACCACTGATGATTGTGCGACTGTGTGTTTGTGTCCATGTGTGTCCAGCAGGTGCAGGAGGAGCAGCTGTCGTCAATGGTGGACTGGCTGACAGCCCAGCCGCGGGCTGCCCAGCTGGTGGACAAAGACAGCAGCGTTGTCAGCACCCTGGAGTACCACCTGGGACACTACCTGAAGGACGTCCGCAGGCACTACGTCAAGGCTGACAAGAGGTGACCAGTCACTGACCACAGTGCTACTGCTAATACAAGGTGTCGCTGGTCCTCTAGACTGGTCACCGCTAGTGATTCTGCCGTGTTTGCCTTGTGAGGAATCACAAAGCCACTAAGACCGCTCGTAGTGGTCAAAACTGTGACAGAACCACTCCTTTACTTGTGTTGTAGAAGATGATTTGTATGGATCAAATTGTCTGGGGCGGATGGGATTTTAATGAGAGTTGTACACTTTCTATTTACTGTTGTTTATTGATCCAATGACCTTATGAAAGTTAATGGTTGAAGTTTCAGTGACAGATGTCATCTGTTTTCGCCCTCTCAGAGACCCAGAGTTTGTCTTCTATGATCAGCTCAAACAGACCATGAATGCTTACAGGTAGGTGATAGCTGCCCACTCTATTTAGCCCTCACAGTGCTGGGCTTTAGTGCAATAGAGCGATAGCTTATTGATTTTTCACTTCAAACCTTCAGCTTGCTTTTGTGTCACATTTTGCTTTCCTAACAGGGTGAAACCAGCCATCTTTGACCTGCTTCTGGCGGTCTGCATCGCAGCTTACCTCGGAGTGATATATCTGGCCATTCAGGTATGTATTGATCCAACATTGCCATTCTGAGGGTCACTAATGTTATTTTGATGTATGGTCATTCGTTTATTGACCTAGCCTCACCCCTGTAACTCCTACCCAGGTCATTGCTGTAAATCAGACGACTGCTGTCTTCTCAGCCGGCTTACCTTGTTATTTAGGGGTTAATAATGTTTCTCGCTTTTCTCTCTCTTCAGCACTTTGGAGTTCTCTACGGTGTGGTGCGCAGAATCACAGCACCCAAGACCAAGCAGCATTAAGCCCATCCCCTTACTATCCTCCTCTCCTCACAGCGACGAGCTCTAGCCAATAACAAAACGGGGGCGGACCAAGCAGCTCTTATGATATATTGGGTGGTAAAATGTTTTTATATCGCCTTTTTCCCTCTTTGGAAATGAAACATGTTGAATCATTTCTCTCTGCCAAGTTTAGCCATTTAGTCGGTTCCTTTAGTCTTCCTGTCCTCCTGAAAACAGATGTCAAACGTTACCACCTCGTAAGCCCAGTCCCACATTAACCCCTATTTCCCCCATGTTCTGAGATAATTCGATAGGTGTCAGCAATATGGTAATAACGTCACCTGGCTCTCTGATCGGCTAAGTGCGATTTTCACCAGTTTGCTTACACTCAACCAATCCTCTCCGTTCTACACAAATGCATAAGAAGTAGGGAGGGACTAGGGGTTGATGTGGGATTGGGCATTTCTAAATCCACGGCTCACTCAGTGCCCTATATTGTGAATTTTGCCAAACGTCATCTTCTTGGGCAGCTATGGAGTAGCAGCAGTGAGACTTGGTAATATTTGTTTGGATGTTCAATGTATTTGGTCATCATGACTAGATTTCTTTTAGTTTTTTTCTCTAACCCAAATTAGTTTTCTTGTTTAAATTAAATGTTGAATAGTGTGTCGATAACATGATTCATGGCCTTGACTGAACTAATGAAATAAATGTATGAATAAGAATGATAGTGTCCCCCATACTTCCTATTGCCATAAGAGTAAGTACGGTTATAGAATGGAAATGCATCATTTTTGGGTTTCACCCCTTTGAGACACATTTGTTTACTAGTGTTACTATGTGACAGTTTTGATTTTAAAATGTGAAAAAAATGAGGCCCACCCCTCACACAAATGTTAATGAGATGTATGCAGTGTTGGTCTACCAACACGATTCTGCCTCATCTAACTGGACATGTCTATTGCAACATGGTTAGCTCCACATCGATGTGCAAATCTCCCCTTGCTCTGCTTATCAACAACTAAAGTGTTAAGAAAGGCAAGACGTGTTGGTAGATCGAATTGGACCTTCGAAGGGAGTGTGGTAATGTCAATGTGTTGATCTGTGTCTTCGTCTATATCCCTGACAGTCTTTGATGTTGAGATGAGGAGACGGTGCTTGAGTGCTGTATTTGGTATAATTACATACTGCATGCCATGTCACTCCTGCAGTCAGTGAGGGCAAATGGACTGGCGAGATTCACCTATCTACACAATGGAAAAAGCTGTGTGGGACATATCTTAGAATTTGTATTTATTGAAGCAGACTATGCTTAACTGTGCACTGAATTGAACTCTCCCATTTCTGAGACTCTTTGTCCAACACCTTTGTTTTACCTTTCTTAACTGTGTTTTACCTGATCGACGACAACTTGATTCTTGCAACAATGACATCAAAAATAAATGAATTTGTTGAAATAAGTCTGTTTCTTTTTCAAATGAACACGTTTTATTTTATGGGAAAACATGATACAATAACACTGGTTGAATGGAATTATTAACATTGTTTTATACAAGGTACAAGTCAGTACCTGTCATACCCAAGTGGTCAAATTGAAACTTGGGGCTGATGGTAGAGACCTTGCAGTGGTCCAATAAATATTTACCTAAAACCAATTAACTATTTCACTTCATACCTCATTTGATTCTTAACGTCCAGAAATTTGTAAAAAATCCCAAATCTACCTGCATTCCTATTTTCTGACAATCAAAAAAACAGCAATAAATGACAGTGCAATTTAAGAAACACCTGTGAGGCATACACCCTTCATATCCATTATAACAGCTCTTTCTAGCCACCCAGGTCCAGGCCAGGCCTCTCGGAATACTTCTTGTGATGAAGATCAACATTTTTGGCACATTCTTAACTCATTAATGCAACGCATAGAATCATTATTCTTCCACATTTTCATTTTGAACTGTGGATGGACTTCTATATATTTAATGCTAGTCACAAAAAACTGCCAGATCTGCCTCAAAATAAAACTTACAAAAGTGATTACTACTCTATAACCTTAGTCTTTCTGACACAAATGTATTTTCTTTGGGGGGGAAAGGGGAGTATACTGTTTCTTGAACAGAGGGAATTTGCTGTGAGTAGTTTCACCTCACAAAGCCAATCTGGTTGTTGGTGGTTGTCTGTGGTGGAGAGGACAGACAGACCAGGAGAGAGCTGGACAGAGATGGAGGAAAAGTGCGCACACCTTTGTGGACAGTACCATGGTAGATGGCTGGGCACATCTGTACAAACCATTAACTGACGCATACACAGGAAAAGGGACACACGACTGGATTACAGTGTTTTCAGAAACAGCAGCAATTTATAAAAATCTATAATGATAATTGCATGTAATATCAAAATCTAGGTAATCCCAGGCACTGGCACTAGTGGTAGCTAGTGCTGGGGACTGGAAGACACATCCACAACTATGGACACTTCTACCTGCCGACATCTGTGGCCTGTTCCAGCACAAGCATACAGTTCATCAAAACGAAAGAGGTTGAATTTGATCGAAAAGGACAGCACCCCTTACGTCACAGGCACAGCAAAGAGAAAAACTGGAGAGTTGCGGAACACAGGCACACAACCAGTGGCACATTCAAATGTAAGGACAGAACCATTTGGACTGTGTGACGGTCTGCTCTAATTACTTAACTTTTTTAAGGTCAGTTCTGCACATTGATAAAGGTTAAGATTACGTAGTTTGTAGTTTTCTTAATTTGTGTTTTTTGCTTATGACTTCATAGCATATTCCAAAACCATTGCAATGTCATGCATTCCTGAATACCATATCTGCATATGTTTTTCATATTTGATTTGTATTTTCTTTTACACAAGTATTATTCAAATCCATATCTTTACCAAAATCATAAGGATGATACTCAACAATGCATTTTCCATACAGGAATGCAAGCAATATTTCTAATACCTATCAAACGACAGCAAAAAAAATGAAAAAATGTAATTGGTTCACAAGTCATTCACATTTAAAAGCCATCTATACTACACCGATGTGGCTCTTCAAATATTGCCAATCAGGCTGAGGAAATGTATATGTGGTCACTATCGACCTGTGCGATGATAAGAAAATTAATACATGTTTGGAAAACAAAACCAGCCCCTTTACATGCAACCTCTCACCCACAATGGTGACATGATGCAATAGTTCCCTTTAGTATTTTAGCCTTCACTCCTTTTAGCCTTCACTTCCTCTAAAAGCTACTAGGCTTTTAGAGGAAGGATCTTTAAAAACGCAGATCCAGTTCTCTCCATATGTCACACACTGATCTGTTTCACATGTCCTTGTGGTTGTCGCCACCCCCCTCCAGGTGTCACCCATCTTCCCTGTGTTTTCTGTCTGTCTTTGCCAGTTTGTCTTATTTGTGCAAGCCTACCAGTGGTTTGGGGCTCAGCTCCTGCTGTTTCCAGTCGCTCTTTTCTCGCTCTCCTGGTTTTGACCCATGACTGTCCTTACTCCGAGCCTAACTGCCTGACCACTCTGCCTGCCTGCTGTTCTATACCTTTGCCTCACTCTGGATTACCGACCTTCTGTCTGAGCCTGCCTGCTGTCCTGTACCTTGGCCCCACTACTCTGGATTATCAACCCCTGCCTGCCTTGACCTGTCGTTTGCCTGCCCCTGTTACACTAAACATTGTTACTTCTACACAGTCTGCACTTGGGTCTTACCTGAAACCAGATACTATACTAGAGAGGAGTTTTCACATGGTGACTGTGTGAGTGCTTTAAGGCCCTAATCTATCCGTATTGCGGTTCAGCATTACATTGTGATTAAATTTAAAGGCAACGTTTCCGCGTTAGCAGAGTTCATTCACGGTAAACTCTGCATGTCGGCTCAATTAAAAATTACCTTTACATTTTTATATCGCAATCTGTAGCGCTTCAGCGACGCAGACTGAATAGAGCCCTGTCCTCCAACGTGTGCACGTTATATATATATTTTTTTATAGGTCTAGACATTTCAAAATCAATAGCTCAACCTTGTCTTATTGTTTGTTAGAGCTGACACGACTGCTAAATGCCCCTGTAGACTACACGAGAGGACATTCACATAACTCACATCTTTCTTTTTCTTCAAATCTAATGTTAATATAAGACAAAGGTCACCTGAAATAACATTCACAGTGATATAATAAAACAATGCCAAAACGGAATGAAAAATGATCACTTTTCTAATTTGATGTTTTTCGACCTTTTTGCGATTCACTTAGACCTAAATGTAGGTTGCTTGCATTCAGAGTTAAGTGCCAGGAGATAGAGCTAGAGAGGCCATTATAGATGCTTCTCCTTGGTGATCCCGTTCTGCAAGTGCTTCCTGTGAGGAGAGGAGAGAAGAAAAATGACCAATCGTCAGCCAGAGAAAAGGTGATCAGCTATGCACACATGGTAATATCAAAAATATATCACTGGTGTTCAAGGGCACCAGATAAGGGCAGTGTCAGGCCGTACCGCGTAAGCACACCTCAATAAGCGCAGCTCTTGGTTCCTCTCTATCTTTGCTACACAAGACAAGGTCAACACACAGGAGGTCTGCTGGTCTGAGGTCGTACTGAATGGACTGACAGAGCACAGGTTACTGGGGTTACAAGAGGGGACAGTGAACAAATCCATGTGTGTCACGCTAAAGCAGAGGCACTTCCTCCAGGGGAGAGCTCACTGGAGGTTTAACAGGGTGTGTGGACGGCAATCTTCAGATAGCAATACGACCAGATAGCAATATAATGACATAATGATGGCACCACCACCGGCTCAAAGGAATACTACGCAGAATTCCAAGAAGATTGAGGAGGACAGCTACACCCAAGGATGGACTGGAACAACGCTATTCATCAATGTAGGGTGGTCTTTCACTTAAAAAGTGGATGTTTTTCCCGACTGTAGTCCGCCATATTTATCACACCTACTGTATCTGGTTATTTCAGATCTGCACACACTGAAGTGCGTAGGGATTGTTTGGAAAGCGCTCGTTATAGGCATGAGGTTTACGTTGTGATGAATGGTTGTCTACAGGTCGGCCTGGTTCAAAAACAAACCCTACTTCCTTTACCTAGCCTCTAGCCCTTCCTGCCCCTAGCTTAGACTCTAGCCCGGGGCTCTCCAACCCTGATCTTGGAAAGTTACCCCCCTGTAGGTTTTCACTACAACCACAGATGTAACTAACCTTAGAATCAGTTGTGCTAGATTAGGATTGGAGTGAAAACCTACAGGACAGTAGCTCTCCAAGAACAGGGTCGGAGACCCTTGTTGTAGCCCTTCCATCCCCTAGCCTGTRGCACATCCTTCCCCTCGACTCAAGCCGTCCTTGCCCTAGCCTCAAGCCCGTCCTTGCCCTAGCCTCAAGCCCGTCCTTGCCTAGCCTCAAGCCCGTCCTTGCCCTAGCCTCAAGCCCGTCCTTGCCTAGCCTCAAGCCCGTCCTTGCCCTAGCCTCAAGCCCGTTCTTGCCCTAGCCTCAAGCCCGTTCTTTCCCTAGCCTCAAGCCTGTTCATTCGTCTAGCCTTAAGCCCGTCCTTGCCCTAGCCTCTAGCCCGTTCTTCCCCTAGCCTCAAGCCCATCCATCCCCTAGACTCAAGCCCTTACATGCCCTAGCCTGTAGCCATTACTTCACTAGCCTGTAGACCTTACATCCCCTAGACTCAAGCCTGTGCTTCCCCGAGCCTGTAGACCGTCGTTCCCCTAGCCTGTAGACCGTCATTCTCCTAGCCTGTAGACCGTCATTCTCCTAGCCTATAGCCCGTCATTCCCCTAGCCTGTAGCCCGTCCTTCCCCTAGCTTTTAGCCCCTCCTTCCTCTAGCCTCAAGCCAGTTTCCCCTAGCCTCAAGCCAGTCCTTCCCCTAGCCAGTCCTTCCCCTAGCCTGTAGCCTTTCCTTCCCTCCCTAGCCTCAAGCTCACCCTTCCCCTCCCTAGCCTCAAGGCCGTTCTTCCCCTCCCTGGCCTTAAGCCTGTCCTTCCCCTCACTAGCCTCAAGCCGGTCCTTCCCCTCCCTAACCTCAAGCCCGTCCTTTCCCTAGCCTCAAGCCTGTTCATTCGTCTAGCCTTAAGCCCGTCCTTGCCCTAGCCTCTAGCCCGTTCTTCCACTAGCCTCAAGCCGGGCCTTCCCCTCCCTAACCTCAAGCCCGTCCTTCCCCTAGACTGTAGCCCATCCTTCTCCTAGCTTCAAGCAGTCTGTCCACTTGCCTGTAGCCCATCCTTCCCCTAGCCTCAAGCCCATCCTTCTCTAAGCCTGTAGCCCTTCCCCTAGCTTCTAGCCCTTCCTTTCCCTAGCCTTAAGCCCATCCTTCCCTTAGCTTCAAGCCAGAGTTTCCCCTAGCCTGTAGCACGTCGTTCCCCTAGCCAGTAGACCGTCCATCCCCTTAACTCAAGCCAGTCCTTCCCCTCCCTAGCCTCAAACCCGCCCTCCACTTCCCCTCGCTAGCCTCAAGCCCGTCCTTCCCCTCCCTAGCCTCAAGTTCGTCCTTCCCCTAGACTGTAGCCTGGCCTTCCCCTAGCCTCAAGCAGTCTTTCCCCTTGCCTGAAGCCCATCCTTCCCCTAGTCTGTAGCACATCCTTCCCCTAGCCTGTAGCACTTCCTTCACTCTAGACTGTAGCCCATCCTTCCCCCAGACTCAAGCCTGCCTTCTCCTAGCCTGTAGCCCTGCCTTCTCCTAGCCTGTAGCCCTTCCTTCCCCTAGCGTCTAGCCCCTCCTTCCCCTAGCTTCTAACCCTTCCTTTCCCAAGCAACAAGCCCGTCCTTTCCCTAGCCTGTAGCTCGTCCTTCCCCTAGCCTGTAGCCCATCTTTCCCCTAGCCTCAAGCAGTCTTTCCCCTTGCCTGTAGCCCGTCCTTCTCTTAGCATGTAGCCCTTCCTTCCCCTATCTTCTACCCCTTCCATTCCCTAGCCTCAAGCCCGTCCTTCCCCTAGCCTGTAGCCCGTCCTACCCCTAGCCTGTAACCCATCTTTCCGCTAGCCTCAAGCCAGTGTTTCCCCTAGCCTGTAACCCATCCGTCCCCTAGCCTCAAGCCTGTGCTTCCCCTAGCCTCAAGCCCATCCTTCCCCTAGCTTCTAGCCCTTCCTTCCCCTAGCTTCTAGCCCTTCCTTTCCCTAGCCTCAAGCCCGTCCTTCCCCTAGCCTGGATCCCATTCTACCCCTAGCCTATTGCCCATACTTGTGCAAGCCTCAAGCCAGTGATTCCCCTAGCCTGTAACCCATCCTTCCCCTAGCCTCAAGCCTATCCTTCCCCTAGCCTCAAGCCCATCTTTCCCCTAGCCTCAAGCCTAACCTTCCCCTAGCCTGGAGCCCATCCTTCCTCTAGCCTCAAGCCAGTGTTTTCCCTAGCCTGTAGCCCATCCGTACCCTAGCCTCAAGGTAATCCTTCCCCTAGTCTCAAGCCCATCATTCCCCTAGCCTGTAGCACATCCTTCCCCTAGCCTGTAGCCCTTCCTTCCCCTAGACTGTAGCACTTCCTTCACCCTAGACTGTAGCCCATCCTTCCCCTAGCCTCAAGCCTGCCTTCCCCTAGACTGTAGCCCATACTTTCCCTAGCCTGTAGCCAATCCTTCCCTCCCTAGCCTGTAGCCCATCCTTTCCCTCCCTAGCCTCAAGCCCATCTTTCCCCTCCCTAGCCTCAATCCCGACCTTCCCCTCCCTAGCCTCAAGCACGAACTTCCCCTCCCTAGCCTTAATCCCGACCTTCCCCTCCCTAGCCTCAAGACCCATCTTTCCCATCCCGAGCCTCAAGCCTGTACTTCCCCTACCTAGCCTCAAGCCCGTACTTCCCCTCCCTAGCCTCACGTCCGTTCTTCCCCTCCATAACCTCAAGCCCGTCCTTCTCCTCCCAAGCCTCAAGCACGTACTTCTCCTCCTTAGCCTCAAGCCCGTCCTTCCCCTCCCTAGCTTCAAGCCCGTACTTCACCTAGACTGTAGCCCATCCTTCCCCTAGCATCAAGCAGTCTTTCCCCTTGCCTGTAGCCCATCCTTCACCTAGCCTGTAGCCCATGCTTCCCCAAGCCTCAAGCCCATCATTTCCCCTAGCCTCAAGACCGTGTTTCCCCTAGCCTCAAGAACCGTGCTTCCCCTAGCTTGTAGCCTGTGTTTCCCATAACCTGTAGCCCGTGTTTCCCATAGCCTGTAGCCTGTATTTCCCATAGCCTCTAGCACGTCGTTCCCCTATCCAGTAGACCGTCCTTCCCCTCCGTAGCCTCAAGCCAGTCCTTCCCCTCCCTAGCCTCAAGCCTGTCCTTTCCCTAGACTGTAGCCCATGCTTCCCCTAGCCTCAAGCAGTCTTTCCCCTTGCCTGAAGCCCATCCTATCCTTAGCCTCAAGCCCGTCCTTCCCTTAGCCTGTAGCCCATCATTCCCCAAGCCTGTAGCCCATCCTTCCCCTAGCCTCAAGCAGTCTTTCCCCTTGCCTGTAGCCCATCCTTCCCCTAGCCTCAAGCATCTTTCCCCTAGCCTGTAGCCCATCCTTCCTCTAGCCTGTAGCCCATCCTTCCCCTAGCCTCAAGCCTGCCTTCTCCTAGCCTGTTGCCCTTCCTACCCCTAGCCTGTAGCACATCCTTCCGCTAGCCTCAAACCAGTGTTTCCCCTGGCCTGTAACCCATCCTTCCCCTAGCCTCAAGCCAGTGTTTCCCCTGGCCTGTAACCCATCCTTCCCCTAGCCTCAAGCCCATCCTTCCCCTAGCCCAAGCCCATCCTTCCCCTAGCCTGTAGCCCTTCCTTCCCCTAGCCTCAAGCCTGCCTTCTCCATCGCCTGTTGCCCTTCCTTCCACTAGCGTCTAGCCCTTCCTTTCCCTAGCCTCATGCCTGTCCTTCCCCCAGCCTGTAGCCCGTCCTACCCCTAGCCTGTAGCACATCCTTCCACTAGCCTCAAGCCAGTGTTTCCCCTAGCCTGTAACCCATCCTTCCCCTAGCCTCAAGTCCATCCTTCCCTTAGCCTGTAGCCCATCCTTCCCCTAGCCTCAAGCCTGCCTTCTCCTAGCCTGTTGCCCTTCCTACCCCTAGCCTGTAACCCATCCTTCCCCTAGCCTCAAGCCCATCCTTCCCCTAGCCCAAGCCCATCCTTCCCCTAGCCTGTAGCCCATCCTTCCCCTAGCCTGTAGCCCTTCCTTTCCCTAGCCTCATGCCTGTCCTTCCCCTAGCCTGTAGCCCGTCCTACCCCTAGCCCGTAGCACATCCTTCCGCTAGCCTCAAGCCTGCCTTCTCCTAGCCTGTAGCCCGTCCTACCCCTAGCCCGTAGCACATCCTTCCGCTAGCCTCAAGCCCATCCTTCCCCTAGCCTCAAGCCCATCCTTCCCCTAGCCTCAAGCCCATCCTTCCCCTAGCCTCAAGAACCATGCTAGCTTGTAGCCTGTGTTTCCCATAGCCTGTAGGCCGTATTTCCCATAGCCTCTAGCACATCGTTCCCCTATCCAGTAGACCGTCCTTCCCCTCCGTAGCCTCAAGCCAGCTCTTCCCCTCCCTAGACTCAATCGAGTCCTTCCCCTCCCTAGACTCAAGCCCGTCCTTCCCCTAGACTGTAGCCCGTGCTTCCCCTAGCCTCAAGCAGTCTTTCCCCTTGCCTGAAGCCCATCCTTCCCTTAGCCTGTAGCACATCCTTCCGCTAGCCTCAAGCCAGTGTTTCCCCTAGCCTGTAACCCATCATTCCCCTAGCCTCAAGCCTATCCTTCCCCTAGCCTCAAGCCCATCTTTCCCCTAGCCTGTAGCCCATCCTCCTCTAGCCTGTAGCCCATCCTTCCCCTAGCCTCAAGCCTGCCTTCTCCTAGCCTGTTGCCCTTCCTTCCACTAGCTTCTAGCCCTTCCTTTCCCTAGCCTCATGCCTGTCCTTCCCCTAGCCTGTAGCCCGTCCTACCCCTAGCCTGTAGCACATCCTTCCACTAGCCTCAAGCCAGTGTTTCCCCTAGCCTGTAACCCATCCTTCCCCTAGCCTCAAGTCCATCCTTCCCCTAGCCTCAAGCCCATCCTTCCCCTAGCCTGTAGCCCTTCCTTCCCCTAGCATCAAGCCTGCCTTCTCCTAGCCTGTTGCCCTTCCTTCCCCTAGCTTCTAGCCCATCCTTCTCTTAGCCTGTAGCCCTTCCTTCCCCTAGCCCTTCCTTTTCCTAGCTTATAGCCCTTCGTTTCCCAAGCCTCAAGCCCATCCTTCCCCAAGCCTGTAGCCCGTCCTACCCCTAGCCTCAAGCCCATCCTTCCCCTAGCCTGTAGCCCATCCTTCTCCTAGCCTGTAGCCCATCCTTCCCCTAGCCTGTAGCCCGTCCTACCCCTAGCCTCAAGCCCATCTTTCCCCTAGCCTGTAGCCCATCCTTCCCCTAGCCTCAAGCCCATCCTTCCCCTAGCCTGTAGCCCATCCTTCCCCTAGCCTCAAGCCCATCCTTCCCCTAGCCTGTAGCCAGTGTTTCCAATAGCCTCTAGCCCTTCTTTGGCCTAGCCTGTAGCCTTTCCTTCTCCTAGCCTGCAGCCCGTCCTTTCCCTAGCCTGTAGCCCGTCCTTTCCCTAGCCTGTAGCCCGTCCTTCCCCTAGCCTGTAGCCCGTGTTTGCCCTAGCCTGTAGCCCGTGTTTGCCCTAGCCTGTAGCCTGTGTTTGCTCTAGCCTCTAGCCTGTGTTTGCCCTAGCCTCTAGCCCGTCCCTGCCCTAGCCTGTAGCCCGTCCCTGCCCTAGCCTCTAGCCAAGTAGTCAACCAAAACCAAACACTTATTCTTACCTTCTAGCCAGTTATACTGTATGTAGGTCTCTGTCGGAGCTGTAACCAAGCAATAACGTCTTAACTCACCTTCCTCTATTGTCATTAACCAAAAGGGATGAAGCTAGAGAAGATTTGTGTACATGAGTAGTGCCTGCCTCTACAGCAGTGGTCACCAACCTTTTTTGAGTCAAGATCACTGAGTCAAATTGCAACCCGAGATCTACTGCTCARATGATAATTATAATTTTTTTACGTAAGCCTATGCAACATTAACCTATTAAAAACTGTATACTGTAACAATGACGTTTGTGCAATAAGCTATAGGCCCAATACATTATCAACGCATATTGGCTTTGCTTGAATATCCCTGCATATGCATTGTTGTTAGATCCATATTCTAAAATTATATTTCAAAATTTGAGGTAGGCTATTTTATTAAACATTTTTATTTCACCTTCATTTAACCAGGTAGGCCAGTTGAGAACAAGTTCTCATTTACAACTGCGACCTGGCCAAGATAAAGGAAAGCAATGAGACACAAACAACAACACAGAGTTGCACATGGAATAAACAAACGTACAGTCAATAACACAATAGAAAAAATCTGTATACAGTGTGTGTAAATGAGGTAAGATTAGGGAGGTAAGGCAATAAATAGGCCATGGGGGCGAAGTAATTACAATTTAGCAATTAAACACTGAAGTGATAGATGTGCAGAAGATGAATGTGCAAGTAGAGATACTGGGGTGCAAAGGAGCAATAAATAAATAAATAACAATATGGGGATGAGGTAGTGGGATGGGCTATTTACAGATGGGCTATGTACAGGTGCAATTATCTGTGAGCTGCTCTGACAGCTGATGCTTAAAGTTAGTGAGGGAGGTATGAGTATCCAGCTTCAGTGATTTTTGCAATTCGTTCCAGTCATTGGCAGCAGAGAACTGGAAGGAAAGGCGGCCAAAGTAGGAATTGACGGGTGGGTGCTGCTATGGTGACCAGTGAGCTGAGATAAGGTGGGGCTTTACCTAGCAAAGACTTATAGATGACCTTGAGCCAGTGGGTTTGGTGACAAATATGAAGCGAGGGTCAACGAGAGCATACAGGTCGCAGTGGTGGGTAGTATATAGGGCTTTGGTGACAAAACGGATGGCACTGCGATAGACTGCATCCAATTTGTTGAGGACAGTGTTGGAGGCTATTTTGTAAATGACATCGCCAAAGTCGAGGATCGGTAGGATATTCAGTTTACGAGGGTATGTTTGGCAGCATGAGTGAAGGATGCTTTGTTGTGAAATAGAAAGCCGATTCTAGATTTAATTTTGGATTGGAGATGCTTAATGTGAGTCTGGAAGGAGAGTTTACAGTCTAACCAGACACCTAGGTATTTGTAGTTGTCCACATATTCTAAGTCAGAACCGTCCAGAGTAGTGATGCTCTGGTGCGGGAAGCGATCAGTTGAAGAGCATGCATTTAGTTTTACTTGCATTTAAGAGCAGTTGGAGGCTACGGAAGGAGAGTTGTATGGCATTGAAGTTCGTCTGGAGGTTAGTTTACACAGTGTCCAAAGAAGGGCCAGAAGTATACAGAATGGTGTCGTCTGCGTAGAGGTGGATCAAAGAATCACCAGCAGCAAGAGCGACATCATTAATGTATACAGAGAAGAGAGTCGGCCCGAGAATTGAACCCTGTGGTGCCCCCATAGAGACTGCCAGAGGTTCGGACAACAGGCCCTCCGATTTGACAAAMTGAACTCTGTCTGAGAAGTAGTTGGTGAACCAGGCGAGGCAGTCATTTGAGAAACCAAGGCTGTTGTGTCTGCCGATAAGAATGTGGTGATTGACAGAGTGAAAAGCCTTGGCCAGGTCAATGAATACGGCTGCACAGTATTGTCTTTTATCGATGGCGGTTGTGATATCGTTTAGGACCTTAGGCGTGGCTGAGGTGCACCCATGACCAGCTCGGAAACCAGATTGCATTGCGGAGAAGGTACGGTGGGATTAAAAAATGGTCGGTGATCTGTTTGTTAACTTGGCTTTCGAAGACCTTAGAAAGGCAGGGTAGGATAGATACAGATCTGTAACAGTTTGGGTCTAGAGTGTCTCCCCCTTTGAAGAGGGGGATGAACGCGGCTGCTTTMCGGTCTTTGGGGATCTCAGATGATACGAAAGAGAGGTTGAACAGGCTAGTAATAGGGGTTGCAACAATTGCGGCGGATAATTTTAGAAAGAGAGGGTCCAGATTGTCTAGCCCAACTGATTTGTAGGGGTCCAGATTTTGCAACTCTTTCAGAAAGTCAGCTGTCTGGATTTGGGTGAATGAGAAGTGGAGGAGGCTTGGGCAAGATGCTGTGGGGGGTGCAGGGTGGAAAGCATGGCCAGCCGTAGAAAAATACTTATTGAAATCCTCAATTATCGTGGATTTATCGGTGGTGACAGTGTTTCCTAGCCTCAGTGCAGTGGGCAGCTGGGAGGAGGTGCTCTTATTCTCCATGGACTTTACAGTGTCCCAGAACGTTTTGGACGTTGTGCTACAGGATGCAAATTTCTGTTTGAAAAAGCTAGCCTTTGCTTTCCTAACTGCYTGTGTATCGTGGTTCCTAACTTCCCTGAAAAGTTGCATATCGCGGGGGTTATTCGATGCTAATGCGGTACGCCACAGGATATTTTTGTGCTGGTCAAGGGCAGTCAGGTCTGGAGTGAACCAAGGGCTAAACCTAGGCATTGAGTGACGATGAGAGAGGTTTTGTCTCTAGAGACACCATTTAAACCAGGTGAGGTCACCGCATGTGTGGGAGGTGGAACAAAAGGGCTAACTAAGAAAGAGTCTGTTGTAGCCCCCTCGGACGGTTACGTCGGCAGACCAGTCGTGATGGATCGGCAGGGCTCCGTGTAGGCAGTAAAAGGGTCCAGGCCAATTAGCAAAATAGGTATTGTAGCCCAAGAAATTGGCTGATGGATCTCTTCAGCTAACAGTCCGATATGCTCTAGACATCTAGCGGGCCGCGGCTAGCAGGCTAGCGGATGGGCCTTCAGGGGACGTCGCAGCGGAGGAGCCTGTTGAAACCCCCTCAGGCGGATTACGTCGGTAGACCAGTCGTGATGGATCAGCGGGGCTCTGTGTCGGCAGTAAAAGGGGTCCAGGCCAATTGGCAAAATAGGTATTGTAGCCCAAGGAGTGGTTGATGGACCTCTTCAGCTAGCCGGGAGATGGGCCTAGCACAAGGCTAGTTCCAGGCTAACTGGTGCTTGCTTCGGGACAGAGACATTAGCCAGGAGTAGCCACTCGGATAGCAGCTAGCTAGCTGTGCTGATCCAGGTGAAAAGGTTCAGCTTGCGGTAGGAATCYGGAGATATGGAGATTTGGTGGAGAAAAAGCAGTCCGGTATGCTCTGGGTTGAATCGCGCTGTGCAGAGTGGCAGGACTTGGACTGGACTAAGGTTAGCTGATGACCGCTAGCAGTGGCTAACTGACTACTAGCTAGTAGCTAGTTAGCTGGCTAGCTTCTGTTGGGAGTTCCGGTTCATGTTAATGGACAGTCCAGCAGGAGTCGGCTGTGTAGCCGAGTGATCATAGGGTCCGAAGAGCAGCACTAGATGAAACAGGGAACTGTTTAGTAGTCGATTACTACGTTGTGTGAGCGGGAGACACGGCGTTCAGAGAGCTAGCAGGCTGGGGCTAGCAGATGGATCATCACCAAACATCCACGACGCAGAGGCCGGTTGAGAGCACAGTTACGTCAGCAGACCAGTCGTGATGGATCGGATGGGGCTCCATGTTGACAAAGGGTTCAGTCCAATTGGCAAGGGAAATGTTGTAGTTGGTGTACTTCGTTTGCTAGCCGGGAGATGGGCCTAGCTCGGGGCTAACTGGTGCATGCTTCTGGACAAGGGCGTTAGCCATAATAGCTCCTCGGTAGCAACTAGCTAGCTGCGAAGATCCGGTGTAATGGTCCAGAGCTTGCGGCAGGAATCCAGAGATGTAGTGGAAAAAAGCAATCCGATATGCTCAGGGCTGGTATCGCGCTGTGCAGTCTGGCAGGTATTATCCGGGATATCCAGGCTAAAGCGGCAGGAGTCCGAGCTAAAGGTAAAAACCGCTAGCAGAGGCTAACAATGACTAAATAACTAGTAACCAGTTTTAAGGTCTAAAAAAAATAGCTGATCAGTACCACACTGAGTGAGGCGGGTTGCAGGAATGTATATTTATTTTGAAAATGGAAAAAAGAGATTGAGATGTACACAACAACAAAAAACTAAAAAACTAAAAAGACAATATTTACATGGGACGAAAACAAACATGTCTTACTGCTGTGCCATCTTGGACACACTATATGATCACATCAGTAATAGATCCGTTGTTGTATTACTTGTGAGGCACAGCTGAGTGACATTTAAATTATTTATTTTACTGGGCTGATGGTGCTTGCATCTGATGGTCAGTCTCAGCGTCCCTCCCCTCTCCCTTTCCTTCACTGACACTGACCAAAAAAGGACACCTTCTTTCAGCTGATGGCAGCTGATGGCACCGCATTATTTCTGCCTCACACACAAATTCATGTTGTTACTCCTATGAACTGAGAAAGGGAAATATTCCTCGATATTAAAAAAGACCCAAGCCGCTAATAATAACAATGCAAAGTCTATCCTTCCCCTAGCCTAGCCTCTAGCTCTTCTATGTTGTAGAATCCAGATATGAAGGGACAGGGTCGACGGAAGAGAATAACTTGGACACAACTTGGGTCGAGTGGACAGGGACATAAGTTCAATGAATTGAGACCCATCCAGCTAAGATACCCCAGGATGAGAATCAGGTTTACCAGAGTTTACTGAGTCATCTGGGGCCAAGGGGTCATTCTCTCTCTTAAGGTTTGCCTGACAAAAAACCTTCTCTCTGGATGTTTTGGAGATGCAGTGTCTGTATAGTGTATACTTCAGTACAGTAAAACATTCAAGGTAATATTCGTGGCATATGGTTTATGAACTGGTACAAAAAAACTACACTTGATTTAACACTAACTTTTTCAATTTAAATTATTATAGAACATTTTTGCCACCAACAGAATGCTATATATATATATGGGGCATGCGACAATCTCAGCTCTGTAGATTTTGCTGCGAAGAGACAGAATCAACAGATCAATTATTCTGGTATTGCCCCTATGTAGCTTGTTTCTGGTCACAGGTTCAGGAATGGTTAAAAAAAATCACAACATGCACTTAAAATAGCAGTGTTGGGCGATTTGGAAAGCCATAGTCAGTCAATAAATAATATAATAATACTCGTAGGAAAGGTTATCATCTTTAGCTCACAATCTGTGGATAATGTACGATTAGAAAGGTTAACATTTTTTGTCAAACATCACAGCACAGTTGAAAAATATATGGCACATGGAAACCAAATGAGGGTGGTCTATGGTGATAAGTGGGATGGGCTGAGAGTGGCTGAGGGTTGGGATTAAAGAGCTGATGTTTGGTAATGTATTATTGTTATAAGACTGCTTTATATAAAAGTACCATGTATGTAAAATGTGTATGTAAAATGTATACATAACATGTATGTATATTTTGCAAAAAAGCTGTAAAAAAACCTACAATTTTTTCCCCCTCAGAAGAGTGGGGGTTAATAATAAAAAATAAAATAAATGTTAAAAGTTATATTTGTGAATTTCTATTTTAGTAATTTTGCAGACCTAATACATACATATGATTTGGTGATTCATATACACATGTTGAATCAGCATGGTAAAGTAGTGTGTTTGTGACTGTGTTTCCTCACCCTTCAGTAGAGTTGTTGAGTTGAGTTTCAGCAGAATTGTTGAGATGTCCTGCATCTTTACTCTGCTGCTGGACCTTAAGCAGGGTTGCGGCCCTCATGGCTCCCTCCTCACCCTCGTACTCCCTCAGGTCTTTTACATCCTTCATCTGCCCCGTCAGGACTTTTGCCACAAATGCCACTATATACTGTAGGGAGAGAGAGGGGGGATGGGGATCAGGGGTTAGAGGGGAGAGAGGTTTGATGTCACATATTCAGTCCAGTTTATTTTGAATGTATCAACCCCTGACAGAGGCATTAGACATATTAGGCTAATACGAATGTAGAAGACCAGGTAATAGTCATAAAACTGTCAAGACATGTTATTTACTTCTTGGGAACACATATCTGTGAGTGGTTGCCCTCTCTGAATTAGATTAGTCTTGTTTTACCTAGAGTCTGACTAATGAGGTAGCTACAGTATGTGTGCACACCACTGTGAGATTTGTGACCTGCTGCAGACGGAGGTCCAACACTCACCAAAAACCAGTAGATATTCATGCAGAGGAGTGTCAAGAGGAGTGAGTTGAAGAAGAAGTAGAAGGGTATGTTTGGGACGGACTGGAGGCTGGACACACAGGTGGCGTACAGAACCTTCAGAGGAAACCAGTAGAGACGAAACCAAAACCTGCACAGAGGAACAGTGTTATTCAGACGCTTTAGGGTAGAAAGATTACCATTGTCTAGGGTTTCAAACACCCTTGTTATCTGTCAGGACAGGTGTGTGTGTGTGTGGGTGTGTGTGTGTGTGTGTGTCGTGTTGTTGTTGTGTGTTGTGTGTGTGTGTGTGTGTGTGTGTGTGTGTGTGTGTGTGTATGTGTGTGTGTGTATCCAGGCATGCAGGCGTGTGTGCTTGTTAGTATTGGGGAAGCTACTCTAAACATATAGTTACCAAGCAAGGGCTCTATAGTGCAACCATTTTACTCGCATATGCACCTAAATATTTTGCTGTGCGACCTGGATTTCTTTATTTAGGAGTAGCAGTGCACCTAGAAAAAAATTACCCAGATGATAATTATTGCAATGATTACCTGAGTGTCATGGAGAATACACCGAGCGCAGATTAATGATTTCATGCTTGTACCATTACTACAAAGAAAACGTCTTGTTACTGGAAATATTTTTCATTGTGCTCCTAAATTTGTGTTCCTCGTCAAAAAACGTCAGAGTAGAGCCCTGCAATCTACCAATTAATTCACACTGGAAGAAGTTATGTTACACTAAAGTTACCCTTAAGAAAAATATAGTTTACTATACTAAACTATTTTGAAAAAGTAATTCTGTGAACGAAATTTTACTTTGTACATCTTGTCTTTGGTGTCATAAACAATCCTTGTTTCCTGCCTGTGCCTGGTAAAGATATGGGGGGGGGGGGGGGGGGGGGGCGTCATGACCTCCTCCTTTAGACTATTTGGCAGAACGCCCAGAATATGTTCTTTAAGTTAAGGTAGGAGACGGTGCCAGACACATCCCGGAACGAACGCCTATGTAACCTGTCTGTAACCAGTATATAAGGGAACTAAACGGGACTACCCCGTTAGAGCTCCTGACAGACGTTCACTATGGTGCATCAAGTTTGTTGGAATCTCTCCAGTTAACTGAAAATAAACAATGATTAATTTAAGATCGACTTCGACTGTCCCTGTGTAAGAATTTTCACAACAGTTCACTACATCCAAACTACTTTGTGATAATTTATCATATCTAAATCTAAAATGTCCTAGACTACAAATTGCAAGGTCAGATCACTCTGGAGTAAAATGTTAACAGAATGTGTAGTTTAGCATATTAAACACAAAAACTATGTTTCAAGTTTAAATTAGAAAGGGGTTATGCTGAAAAAGAAAGGATATTCTTTCCTACTTGACCCATATTTTATTTTCTATTTGCAAAGAAAGTTGTGTAGTTCCAGTAGTTAGCTACACCACTAAATGGCAAAACAAGTAATTAACTACTGAAACACTACTTAGATTTGAATTTAGTTCAACTACCACCAAGCTACTGAAACATGTAGTTAAATCACTAGTTGAACTACATGTAGTTCACTACTCCCCAACACTGGTGCTTGTCTGTGTGTGTCTTCTCTCTCCTCACCAGGTGATGCTGAAGCTGACAGAGCCCATGTTGGACAGGATGTCGTTGATGAGGTAGTAGCCCCCTCCACGGGTCTTGAAGTATACGTTGAGCTTGGTGAACTCCAGCTGGATGTCATTGATGTCGTGGAGGAACAACACCAGCAACCCAATGTTGTGGAATCTGAGAGGAGAGAGCAGTGGGGAGCACAGTGTCAGTACACAAACAATATTAGCCGAGGACATAGCTGTGCTGTTATCTGGATGGTGCAATGTGAAAGCCAAGGGGTTAGTCTTAGTCAATGACACGGATTGACTTTGAAACAAATATTGTTTAAAGCAAGGGAATAGTCTTACAGTCATCAAATAACACCGGGTTTTTTCAACATCAAATAACCTAGATCCTTTTTACACTATGACAAATCAGCATTCTGCATTCTTAGAAAAAAGGGTTAAAAAAAAGCTTTTCATCTGTCCCCATAGGAGAACCCTTTTTGGTTCCATTTAAAAACCCTTTTTGTTCTAGGTAGAACCATTTTCCTCTGTGGAAAGGGTTCTACATGGAACCCAAAACGGTTCCTCTTGTAACCAAAAGGGTTATACCTGGAACCAACAAGGGTTCTTCAAAGGGTTCTCCTATGGGGCCCAATATTGTTTTCTAAGAGTGTGATTCGACAACTCGACAAAAACATCTACAACTATCGTTTACAACTATTGCTAAGAGGATATGTTGCCAATATTTCATCAATGTCCCTGAAAGGCAGTAGATTACAAAGCATCACATTTCGGTAGTGTTTCCGAAACCTGGGGCCACCAGGCAGGCAGGCAGTGGTCAGCTACCTGAAAGCGTAGGAGAAGGTGATGAGGGCCAGGGTGATGACGTGGTGCACCACCATGACGGTAGAATCCTTCCTCCAGGCATCCATGTAGACCGTGGCATAGATGGAGTGTCCGTAGAAGCTGCCCTGGATCAGGTAGGCGATGGCGATGTCCGTGGGCACCGTCATGCCACGCTTCCATTCTGGGAGAGGGAGAAGACAGAGAGAGAGGCTAAGGGTTAGAAGAGTGGCCTGGGGGAACTCCACAGGAGAAAGGCAAACACATGCTGGCACACACACACGCACGCACGTACACACAAACATGCCTACTGGAACATACACACATGCAAACACAGACGCACACTGGCATAGACAGAACAAACATGCTGGCTGACACACACATACACACGCACATACAGTATCAGTCAAAAATTTGGACACACATACTCATTCAAGGGTTTTTCTTTACTTTTTACTATTTTTTACATTGTAGAATAATAGTGAAGACATCAAAACTATGAAATAACACATTTGGAATCATGTAGTAACCAAAAAGGTGTTAAACAAATCAAAATATATTWAAAATTTGAGATTCTTCAAAGTTGCCACCTTTGCCTTGATGACAGCTTTGCACACTCTTGACATTCTCTCAACCAGCTTCATGAGGTAGTCACCTGGAATGCATTTCAATTAAGGTGTGCCTTGTTAAAAGTTAATTTGTAGAATTTCTTTCCTTTTTAATGCATTTGGGCCAATCAGTTGTGTTGTGACAAGGTAGGGGTGGTATACAGAAGATAGCCCTATTTGGCAAGAACAGCTCAAATAAGCAAAGAGAAATGACAGTCCATCGTTACTTTAAGACATGAAGGTCAGTCAATCCTTTGAATGTTTCTTCTTGTGCAGTCGCAAAAGCCATCAAGCGCTATGATGAAACTGGCTCTCATGAGGACCGCCACAGACCGAGAGTTACCTCTGCTGCAGAAGATAAGTTCATTAGAGTTACCAGCCTCAGAAATCGGCAATTAACTGCACCTCAGATTGCACCTCACAGAGTTCAAGTAACAGACACATCTCAACAACAACTGTTCAAAGGAGAATGCGTGAATCAGGCCTTCATGGTCGAATTGCTGCAAAGAAACCACTACTAAAAGACACCAATAAGAAGAAGGAACTTGCTTGGGCCAAGAAACACGAGCAATGGACATTAGACCGGTGGAAATCTGAAATGTTGGGTTCCAACCGCTGTGTCTTTGTGAGACGCAGAGTAGGTGAACTGATGATCTCCACATGTGTGGTTCCCACCGTGAAGCATGGAGGAGGTGGTGTGATGGTGCATTGCTGGTGACACTGTCAGTGATTTATTTAGAATTCAAGGCACACTTGACCAGCATGGCTACCACAGCATTCTGCAGAGATACACCATCCCATGTGGTTTGCGCTTAGTTGGACTATCATTTGTTTTTCAACAGGTCAATGACCCAACACACTTCCAGGCTGTGTAAGGGCTATTTGACCAAGAAGGCCAGTGATGGAGTGCTGCATCAGATGACCTGTCCTCCATAATCACCCAACCTCAACCCAATTGAGATGGTTTGGGATGAGTTTGACCGCAGAGTGAAGGAAAAGCAGCCAACAAGTGCTCAGCATATGTGGGAACTCATTCAAGACTGTTGCAAAAGCATTACAAATTGAGTGAGGGTATGCCGTTACCTTTCTTAAAGAAAATGCCAAAAAGAATAACTATTGTTATTTTATATTTTTTTAATAAATAAAAACAAAAAGTATCCAGATAATATAAAGCGTTCTATAACAATGCTTAACTCCATGCTATGCTAGAAACAAGCTTTAAAATGGACACAAAAGACGCATCTGATGCATATTGGTATGTATTGATTAGTCTATATGACATTCTGAAGCTGAGCTGCATCCTTCAATATTTGAGGAGACARAAAAWGGACTTTGCTATTCTGTCCTTATTAATTGAGCCTTTCACAGAATATCTTTCAACCCAAGCAGCTTCTGTTGTTGGGTTAAGCAACAGACGAGTAGCCAGCAGTTGAAGCTTAAAATKTTATGCCTCTGTCTGGGTGGAAGCGTACACTAAATTACCAAAAGTATGTGGACACCTGCCCTTCGAACATCTCATTCCAAAATCATGGCCATTAATATGGAGTTGGTCCCCCCTTTGCTGCTATAACAGCCTCTACTCTTCTGGGAAGGCTTTCCACTAGATGTTGKAACATTGCTGCAGGGTCTTGCTTCCATTCAGCCACAAGAGCATTAGTGAGGTCGGGCACTGATGTTGGGCGATTAGGCCTGGCTCGCAGTCGACATTCCAATTCATCCCAAAGGTGTTCGATAGGGTTGAGGTCAGGGCTCTGTGCAGGCCAGTCAAGTTCTTACACACCGATCTTRACAAACCATTTCTGCATGGACCTCGCTTTGTGCACGGGGGCATTGTCATGCTGAAACAGGAAAGGGCCTTCCCCAAACTGTTGCCACAAAGTTGGAAGCACAGAATCGTCTAGAATGTTATTTTATGCTGTAGCGTTAAGATTTCCCTTCACTGGAACCAAGGGGCCTAGCCCAAACCAATGCAAAACAGCCCCAGACCTTTATTCCTCCTCCTCCAAACTTTACAGTTGGCACTATGGATTGGGGCAGGTAGCGTTCGCCTGGCCAAACCCAGATTAGTCCGTCGGACTGCCAGATGAAGTGTGATTCATCACTCCAGAGAACGTGTTTCCACTGCTCCAGAGTCCAATGCGGTGAGCTTTACACCACTATTACACCACTACTATTGTCTATGGAGATAGCATGGCTGTGTGTTCAATTTTATACACCTGTCAGCACAGGTGTGGCTGAAATAGCCAAATCCACAAATTTTAAGAGGTGTCCACATACTTTTGTATATACAGTATAGTGTAACTTTTCAAAGTGCCATGCTTCGATTCATGAAGATGTCTTATATTGAATTATTTGCAAACAGCAAACGTTTCGTTGCAAACAAGACACTCTGGTTTGATATAGGAGAAATATGGTAAGAATACCTATTCCTATGTCCATTCTTCCCTGAAACTTCTATTTGCATTTTCACCTTTCTTTTGAAACTTTTTCAGAGCAACATTTTCTCTTTATTGCAAGCTGTTTTTCAAAATCAACGCACAAACAAATATTAAAAAACGAATTAATAGAGACATTGGTGATTTTATCAGTGAAATCAGATTAGGATATGTTAATGAAATTGAACTGATTATATAGCCTACTAATCAGGTGTGTAAAATTGTGTTTAAATTGTAGTGTTGGCCTATGAATTAGTATTACAGCGCAAGACCCCTTGACTTTTTCCACATATTGTTACACTACAGCCTTATTCTAAAATGGGTTAAATTAAATCAACACACAATACCCCATAACGACAAAGCAAAAACTGGTTTTTAGACATTTTTGCAAAAAAACGAGAGAAAAAAACAGAAATATCTGTCACGTCCTGACCTTAGTTCCTTTTTTGTGTCTCTATTTTAGTTTGGTCAGGGCGTGAGTTGGGGTGGGCAGTCTATGTTCTTTTTTCTAGGTTGTTGGTTTTCTATGTTTAGCCTGGTGTGGTTCCCAATCAGAGGCAGCTGTCTATCGTTGTCTCTGATTGGGAGCCATATTTAGGTAGCCTGTTTTTCATTGTGTGTTGTGGGTGATTGTTTTCTGTTTAGTGTATGTTCATCTGGCAGAACTGTTTAATTTTCCCTCGTTGTTGGTTTGTGTAGTGTTCAGTTTTAGTTAAATATGACGAACACTTACCACGCTGCACATTGGTCCGATCCTTGCTACTCCTCATCCGACGAAGAGGAGATCCGTTACAATATCACATTTACATAAGTATTCAGTACTTTGTTGAAGCACCTTTGGCAGCGATTACAGCCTTAAGTCTTCTTGGGTATGACACTACAAGCCTGGCACACCTGTATTTGGGGAGTTTATCCCATTCTTCTCTGCAGATCCTTTCAGATCCTTTCAATCAGGTTGGATGGGGAGTGTCGCTACACAGCTATTTAAAGATCTCTCCAGAGATGTTCGATCGGGTTCAGGTCCGGGCTCCGGCTGGGCCACTCAAGAACATTCAGAGACTTTTCCAGAAGCCACTTCTGCATTGTCTTGGCTGTGTGCTGAGGGTTGTTGTCCTGTTCAAAGTTTAACCTTCGCCCCAGCCTGAGGTCCTGAGCGCTCTGGAGCAGGTTTTCATCAAAGATCTTTCTGTACTTTGCTCCCTTCATCTTTCCCTCGGTCCTGAGCATGCACAGACCAGCTGGCTGGAGTGCTTACGGACTTATTCAATCTCTCTATATCCCAGTCTATAGTCCCCACTTGCTTCAAGATGTCCACCATTGCTCCTGTACCCAAGAAAGCCAAAGGTAACTGAACTAAATGATTATCGCCACATAGCATTCACTTCTGTCATCATGAAGTGCTTTGAGAGGCTAGTTAAGGATCATATCTCCTCCACCTTCCCTGACACCCTAGACCTACTTAAATGTGTATACCGCCCCAATAGATCCACAGGCGACGCAATCGCCATTGCACTGCCCTATCCCATCTGGACAAGAGGAATACCTATGTAAGAATGCTGTTCATTGCCTATAGCTCAGCGTTCAACACCATAGTAAGCTCATCATTAAGCTTGGGGCCCAACATCTGAACCCCGCCCTCTGCAACTGGGTCCTGGACTTCCTGACAGGCCGTCCCCAGGTGGTGAAGGCAGGAAACAAAACCTCCACTTCACTGATCCTCAACACTGGGGCCCCACAGGGGTGCGTGCTCAGCCCTCTCCTGTACTCCCTGTTCACCCGTGCCCATGCATGCCTTCAACTCAATCATCAAGTTTGCAGACGACACAACAGCAGTAGGCCTGATACCAACAATGACGAGACAGCCTACAGTGAGGAGGTGAGGGCTCTGGCGGAGTGGTGCCAGGAAAATAACCTCTCCCTCAACCTCAACAAAATGAAGTAGCTGATAATGGACTTCAGGAGACAGCAGAGGGAGCACGCCCTTATCCACATCAACGGGACAGCAGTGGAGAAGGTGAAAAGCTTCAAGTTCTTTGGAGTACACATGACGGAAAATCTGAAATGGTCCACCCACAAAGACAGTGTGGTGAAGAAGGCGCAACAGCGCCTCTTCAACCTCAGGTGGCTGAAGAAATTTGTCTTGGCCCCTAAGACCCTCACAAACTTTACAAAAGCACAATTGAGAGCATCCTGTGAGGTTGTATCACCGCTTGGTACAGCAACTGCACCGCCCGCAACCGCAGGGCTCTCCAGAGAGTGGTGCGGTCTGCCCAAGGCATCACCGTGGGCACACTGCCTGCCCTTCAGGACACCTACAAGAACCGATGTCACAGGAAGGCCAAAAAGATCATCAAGAACATCAACCACCCCAGCCACGGCCTGTTCACACCGCTATCATCCAGAAGGCAAGGTCAGTACAGGTGCATCAAAGCTGAGACAGAAGCTGTTTTTCAGTCTCTCGATCTCAAGGCCATTATATTGTTAAATAGCTATCACTAGCCAGCTACCACCTGGTTACTCAATCCTGCACCTTAGAGGCTGCTGCCCAATGTACATATTTATGGTATCACTGGTCACTTTAATAATGGAACAAGTTACTTTAATAGTATTTACATACTGCTTTACTCATTTCATATTCATTTCGGGGTGACAGGTAGCCTAGTGGTTAGAGCGTTGGGCCAGTAACCGAAAGGTTGCTAGATTAAATCCCCAAACTGACAAGGTAAAAATCTGTCATTCTGACCCTGAACAATTTACTGACTTTATTGTCCCCATGGGGAAGTTTTGTTGCAGTGTCATGTACACGTTTAAATACAAAACAAAATTGACAATACAACTTTTCATAACAGTTACATACCAATAAAACTTTTTTTTTAAATTAAAGACTAGCCTGAGCTATTTAGGAGGGATATCACACCTGGCACAAATGATTGTCTAGTTCTGTTTTTCCTGCTGAGGGATGCCCTATACCTGCGCCCAGAGAGGAGTAGTTCAAAGTCAAGGTACAGGGGGTGGCTTGGGTCTAAAATGATTTTGTGAGCCTTGCGGAGGGCCCTGACCTTAAAGATATCATCCAGGCCTGTCTGTTTGACTCCAAGTACCTTGCTTGCTGTGGTGATAATCCTTCTCAGCATATTTCTCTAGCTGACAGTGGCATTGCCAAACCAACGAACAATACAAAAAGTTTAAATACTCTCAATAAAAGATTTGTAAAACAGAGTCAGTATAGTACAGTCTACATTAAAATATCCCAGATTTGAGAAAGTACAGTCTCTGTTGGCTCTTTTTGTAGATCAGGTCTGTACATTTACTCCACTGAAGCTTATTGTCCAAGAGGACACCCAGGTATTTGTATTCCTCTACAATCTCTATATTCTGACCTCTGATAGATGTTGCAGAGGTAGGTGTTGTACACTTCCTGAAGTCTATGCAAGGCAATTAACCCACTGTTCCTAGGCCGTCATTTTAAGTAAGAATTTGTTCTTAACTGATTTGCCTAGTTAAATAAAGATTAAATTAAAAACAATAAAAAAATAATATGTATATACAGTATTCTACTGTATTTTAGTCAATGCCACTCCGACATTGCTGGTCCTAATATTTATACATTTCTTAATTTCATTCTTTAATATTAGATTTGTGTGTATTGTTGTGAATTGTTAGATACTACTGCACTGTTGGAGCTAGGAACACAAGCATTTCGCTACACCAGCAATAAAATCTGCTAAATATGTATGGGTTTCCATGGTAGACAAGCCTGAGATCACCATGCGCAATGCCAAGCTTTGGCTGGAGTGGTGTAAAGCTTGCCTCCATTGGACTCTGGAGCAGGGGAAGCACGTTCTCTGGAGTGATGAATCATGCTTCACCATCTGGTAATCCGACGGAAAAATCTGGGTTTGGYGGATGCCAGGAGAACGCTACCTGTCCCAATGCATAGTGCCAACTGTAAAGTGGTGGAGGAGGAATATGGTCTGGGGCTGTTTTTCATGGTTTGGGCTAGGCCCCTTAGTTCCAGTGAAGGGAAATCTTAATGCTACAGCATACAATGACATTCTAGATTTGTGCTTCCAACTTTGTGGCAACAGTTTGGGGAAGGCCCTTTCCTGTTCAGCATGACAATACCCCCGTGCACAAAGCTAGGTCCATACAGAAATGGTTTGTCGAGATCGGTGTGGAAGAACTTGACTGGCCTGCACAGAGCCCTGACCTCAACCCTATTGAACACCTTTGGGATGAAATGGAACACGGACTGCGAGCCAGGCCTAATCGCCCAACATCAGTGCCAGACCTCACTAACGCTCTTGTGGCTGAATGGAAGAAAGTATCCGCAGCAATGTTCCAACAGTGGAAAGTCTTCCCAGAAGAGTGGAGGCTGTTATAGCAGCAAAGGGGGATCAAATCCATATTAATGCCCATGATTTTGRAATGAAATGTTTGACGAGCAGGTGTCCACATACTTTTGGTCATGTAGTGTAGCACTCTAAGGTCTGTCGTTGAATGACATAACAAGAGAAACTGCCCATTTACTACCACATTTTGAAAATTGCACCTTGTGCATTATTCGATGACAACTCTCAACAGCAGTTGAATGCCCGACTGAGTTCCACTGCTGACTATTTTAGGTCTACGTATCACTTGACAATAATTGTGCAGCTTTTTTTATTTGTATGGCTTACCATAGAATACGGAGGGCGGGTCGTGGAAGAAGGTGTAGTTGGTGAAGAAGAGCAGGTAGGTGCTGTACGACCAGGACATGGTGTAGAAGACCAGCTTCCACGAGCTCTCTGGCATCTTGGCAGAATCTTTGGGCTGGAGACTACACCATTGTGCAAACGGCTGCAACACAAATCACAGGATACTGTTTATTGTTCAAAACTCAGCTGGGGAAACTCTGCTTTCAGATTGTTTCAAAACTCAATGGAATGTTAAGTATGCAATGATCCAAGATGGCGTAGCAGTCAGACGTCTTGTCTCGTCCCATGTATATATCTTTTTTTATATCTTTTTCTTCGCATTCTTTAATATTTCTCCTAAACCTCAACTTCAAAATACTCTCCTGCAACCTGCCTCACCCAATGCGGTGTGGATCAGTTTTTTTTCTGAAGTATTTCTATTTACCTCAACTGAAGCTATCTAGCTGCGAGCTATCTATCTACCAGCTATCAGTCAGCTAACCACTGCTAGCGGTCATCAGCTAACCTTTAGCTCGGAAAGCTCTCACCAGTTCGTACAATGCGTTTCAAACCAGAGCATACCGTACCTATTTTTCTCTCCATATCCCCGGATTCCTACCGCAAACTCTGAACCTTTTCATCTGGACATTCACAGCTAGCTAACAGCAACCCGGGTTGACTACTCCTGGCTAAAGTTTCTGTCCCGGAGCTAGCACCAACTAGCCTGGAGCTAACCCATGCTAGACCCATCTCCTGGCTAGGGCTCCTGGGCTACTCCTGAAGCCCACTCCTCGGCTACAATATCCGGACCCCTTCTACTGCCGTTACGGGCACGGAACCCCGCCGATCCTTCACGACCGGAATACTGACATAATCTATCCGAGGATCCCAACAGGCCCCTCAGGCGCGACGTCCCCTGAAGGCCCATTATGCTAACCGCGGCCTGCTAGCTATCTAGAGCATATTGGACTGTTAGCGGATCCATCAGCCAGTTTCTTGAACCACTATACCCATTTTGCCAATTGGACTTGGACCCCTCTGCTACTTGGAACCCTACTAATTCCATGACTGGTCTATCGACGTCACCGCACGAGGAGGCAAAAACAGACTTTCCCCCATCGCAACGTCCATCTAAGGCCCTTATGCTAGCTTGCTAGCCCCGGCCTGCTAACTGCTAGCTTGCTATCCCCGGCCTGCTAACTGTCAATCGCTGTGTACCCAGCCAGCCCAACCACCCACTGGACCCATACGATCACTTGGCTACGCATGCCTCTCCCTAATATCAATATGCCTTGTTCATTACTGTCGTGATTACTGTCTTATTTCACTGTAGAGTCTCTAGTCCTGCTCAATATGCCTTAACCAACCATGTTGTTCCACCTCCCACATATGCGATGACATCACCTGGTTTAAACGTCTCTAGAGTATATCTCTCTCATTACTCAATGCCTAGGTTTACCTCCAATGTACTCTCTTCCTACCATACCTTTGTCTGTACATTATGCCTTGAATCTATGCTATCGTGCCCAGAAACCTGCTCCCTTTACTCGCTGTTCCGAACGTGCTAGACGGCCAGTTCTTATAGCCTTTAGCCGTACCCTTATCCTACTTTTCCTCTGGTGATGTAGAGGTTAATCCAGGTCCTGCAGTGCCTAGCCCCACTCCCAATCCCCAGGTGCTCTCATTTGTTGACTTCTGTAACCGTAAAAGCCTTGGTTTCATGCAAGTTAACATTAGAAGCTTACTCCCTAAGTTTGCTTTATTCACTGCTTTAGCACATTCTGCCAACCCAGATGTCTTAGCCGTGTCTGAATCCTGGTTTAGGAAAACCACCAAAAACCCTGAAATGTCCATCCCTAACTATAAMAATTTTCGCCAAGATAGAACTGCCAAATGGGGCAGGGTTGCAATCTACTGCAAAGATTGATTGCAGAGTTCTATCTTACTATCCAGGTCTGTACCAAAACAATTCGAGCTTCTACTTCTAAAAATTCACCTTTCCAGAAACAAGTCTCTCACCGTTGCCGCTTGCTATAGACCACCCTCTGCCCCCAGCTGTGCCCTGGACACCATATGTGAATTGATTGCCACCCATCTATCTTCTGAGCTCGTGCTGCTAGGTGACCTAAACTGGGACATGCTTAATTCTTGTCAATAGGGGGGGCGCTGTTTTCACTTTGGAAAAAATCGTGCCCAAATTAAACTGCCTCGTACTCTATTCTAGATCGTACAATATGCATATTACTATTGGATAGAAAACACTCAAGTTTCTAAAACTGTTTGAATTATATCTGTGAGTAAAACAGAACTCATTTTCAGTTTGTGCTGTGGTGGAGATCTTTGTGGGCTATACTCGGCCTTGTCTCAGGATTGTAAGTTGGTGGTTGAAGATATCCCTCTAGTGGTGTGGGGGCTGTGCTTTGGCAAAGTGGGTGGGGTTATATCCTTCCTGTTTGGCCATGTCCGGGGGTTTCTTCTGATGGGGCCACAGTGTCTCCTCGACCCGCTTGTCTCAGCCTCCAGTATTTATGCTGCAGTAGTTTATGTGTCGGGGGCTAGGGTCAGTTGGTTATACCTGGTGAGTACTTCTCCTATCTTATCCAGTGTCCTGTGTGAATTTAAGTATGCTCTCTCTAATTCTCTCGTTCTCTCTTTCTTTCTCTCGGAGAACCTGAGCCCTAGGACCATACGTCACGGCAAACCGGGCATGATGACTCCTTGCTGTCCGCCTGGCCTTGCTGCTATTCCAGTTTCAGCTGTTCTGCCTGCGGTTAAAACCCCTACTGTCCCAGACCTGCTGTTTTCACCTCTTATGATCGGCTATGAAAAGCCAACTGAAAATTATTCATGATTATTATTTGACCATGCTTGTCACTTATGAAATATTTTGAACATCTTGGCATAGTTCTGTTATAATCTCCACCCGGCACAGCCAGAAGAGGACTGGCCACCCCTCATAGCCTGGTTCCTCTCTAGGTTTCTTCCTAGGTTTTGGCCTTTCTAGGGAGTTTTTCCTAGCCACCGTGCTTCTACACTGCATTGCTTGCTGTTTGGGGTTTTAGGCTGGATTTCTGTACAGCACTTCGAGATATTAGCTGATGTACGAAGGGCTATATAAAATAAACTTGATTTGATTTTGCAGAAACTTCCATATAGGAAGTGAAAAATCTGAAAACGATGCTCTGTTCCAGGGCCTGCCTATTCAATTGCCTAATATTTATCGATATGCATGCACTTCATACGCCTTCACTAGATGTCAACAGGCAGTGGAAGGTGGATGGGGTGTCTAACTTGATCTGAGGCCGACACAGAGCTTTTGGAGTGACAGGTCTGGAAATGTCTTTGTCTTCTCTGGCCGGCGAAGTACGTCGACATTGGCTTCTGAAAAGCGTTCGGTATACACGGCGGATATCTCCGGCTCTGATTTTATTTGATACATGTGATAATAACATCATAAAGTAGTTTTTTTTCAACAGAGTTGTATCAGTTTATTCAACGTTTATTGGGACTTTTGGAATTTTCCGTTCTTTGCGTCAAGAGAGATGGGCATGTTCGCGCCACATGGCTAGCTAAGTTTGCTATTCGACAGGAGAAAAGGATTCTAAAACCAAACAACGATTTATTCTGCACCTAGGACTCCTTGTACAAGATTCTGATGGAAGCTCAACAAAAGTAAGAACAATTTATGATGTTATTTCGTATTTCTGTGGAAAATGTTGATTCCTATTCTCTTGCCATTTTGGCGGGCGCTGTCTCGCAATAACGCAAGCTGTTTGTTATGGTAAAGTTATTTTAAAAAATCTAACACGGCGGTTGCATTAAGAACCAGTGTATCTTTCATTTGCCATAACAACAAGTATTTTTATGTAAAGTTTATGATGAGTTCTTTGGTCAGATTAGGTGAGTGTCCAAAATAGCTCCGGACATTCTGGGGAATCGATGCTACATATTCACAATGTATAACCACGGTTTGCAGCTCTAAATATGCACATTTTCAAACAAAACATAAGTGTATTGTATAACCTGATGTTATAAGACTGTCATCTGAAGTTGGTCAAGGTTAGTGATTAATTTTATATCTTTTGCTGGTTTTTGCGAATGGTATCTATGCGGTGAATAAATGCGGTTGTGTGTTTGGCTATTGTGGTAAGCTAATATAATGCTATATTGTGTTTTCGCTGAAACACTTAAAATCGGAAATTATGGCTGGATTCACAAGATGTTTATCTTTCATTTGCTGTATTGGACTTGTGATTTCATGATTTTATATGCTATTATTATTACTTGTGGCGCTAGGCTATGCTAGTCAGCTTTTACTGATGAGGATGCTCCCGGATCCGGGATGGGTGTTAGTAAAGGTTAACACCCGGCCATCCTACAATCTAAGCTTGATGCCCTCAATCTGACACAATTATCTATGAACCTACCAGGTACAACCCCAAATCCGTAAACACGGGCACCCTTATAGATATAATCCTAACTAACTCGCCCTCAAATACACCTCTGCTGTTTTCAATCAAGATCTCAGCGATCATTGCCTGCATCCGTAATGGGTCTGCGGTCAAACGACCACCCCTCATCACTGTCAAAAGCTCCCTAAAACACTTCAGCGAACAGGCCTTTCTAATCGACCTGGCTGGGGTATCCTGGAATGACATTGACCTCATCCTGTCAGTAGAGGATGCCTGGTTATTCTTTAAAAGTGCCTTCCTCACCATCTTAAATAAGCATGCTCTATTCAAAGATTTAGAACCAGGAATATATAAAGCCCTTGTTAACTCCAGACCTGTCTGCCCTTGACCAGCACAAAAACATCCTGTGGCGTTCTGCATTAGCATCGAATAGCCCCCGTGATATGCAACTTTTCAGGGAAGTTAGGAACCAATATCACAGGCGTTAGGAAAGCTAAGGCTAGCTTTTTCAAACAAATGTGCATCCTGTAGTACAAACTCAAAAGGTCCATGGAGAATAAGGGCACCTCGTCCCAGCTGCCCACTGCACTGAGGCTAGGAAACACTGTCACCACGATAAATCCACAATAGCAGCGCCTCTTCAACCTCAGGAGGCTGAAGAAATTCGGCTTGTCACCAAAAGCACTCACAAACTTCTACAGATGCACAATCGAGAGCATCCTGTCGGGCTGTATCACCGCCTGGTACGGCAACTGCTCCGCCACAAACCGTAGCGCTCTCCAGAGGGTAGTGAGGTCTGCACAACGCATCACCGGGGCAAACTACCTGCCCTCCAGGACACCTACACACACCGATGTCACAGGAAGGCCATAAAGATCATCAAGGACAACAACCACCGAGCCACTGCCTGTTCACCCCGCTATCATCCAGAAGGCGAGGTCAGTACAGGTGCATCAAAGCAGGACGAGAGACTGAAATACAGCTTCTATCTCAAGCCATCGGACTGTTAAACAGCCACCACTAAATTTAGTGGCCGCTGCCAACATACTGACTCAACTCCAGCCACTTTAATAATGGGAATTGATGGAAATTATGTAAAAATGTATCACTAGCCACTTTAAACAATGCCAACTTAATATAATGTTTACATACCCTACATTACTCATCTCATATGTATAGACTGTACACTATACCATCTACTGCATCTTGCCTATGCCGTTCTGTACCATCACTCATTCATATATCTTTATGTACATATTTTTTATCCCTTTACACTTGTGTGTWTAAGGTAGTAGTTGTGGACTTGTTAGATTACTTGTTGGTTATTACTGCATTGTCGGAACTAGAAGCACAAGCATTTCGCTACACATGGTTAGCAGATGTTAATGCGAGTGTATGTGACAAATAAAATTTGATTTGATTAATTGATCATTTCAATTTCATTTTTCTACGGCTGGCCATGCTTTCCACCTGGCTACCCCTACCCCGGTCAACAGCCCTGCGCTCCCCACAGCAACTCGCCCAAACCTCCCCCACTTCTCCTTCACCCAAATCCAGATAGCTGATGTTCTGAAAGAGCTGCAAAATCTGGACCCCTACAAATTAGCCGGGCTAGACAATCTGGACCCTCTCTTTCTAAAATGATCTGCCGAAATTGTTGCAACCCCTATTACTAGCCTGTTCAACCTCTCTTTCGTATCGTCTGAGATTCCTATAGATTAGAAAGCTGCCGTAGTCATCCCCCTCTTCAAAGGGGGAGACACTCTAGACCCAAATTGCTACAGACCTATATCTATTCTACCCTGCCTTTCTAAGGTCTTTGAAAGCCAAGTTAACAAACAGATTACCGACAATTTTGAATCTCACCGCACCTTCTCCGCTATGCAATCTGGTTTCAGAGCTGGTCATGGGTGCACCTTAGCCACGCTCAAGGTCCTAAATGATATCATAACCGCCATCGATAAGAGACATTACTATGCATCGACCTGGCCAAGGCTTTCGACTCTGTCAATCACAACATTCTTAGTGGCAGACTCAACAGCCTTGGTTTCTCAAATGATTGCCTCGCTTGGTTCACCAACTACTTCTCTGATAGAGTTCAGTATGTCAAATCGGAGGGCCTGTTGTCCGGACCTCTGGCAGTCTCTATGGGGGTGCCACAGGGTTCAATTCTCGGGCCGACTCTCTTCTCTGTATACATCAATGATGTCGCTCTCGCTACTGGTGATTATTTGATCCACCTCAACACAGACGACACCATTCTGTATACTTCTGGCCCTTCTTCGGACACTGTTAACTAACCTCCAGTTGAGCTTCAATGCCATACAACTCTCCTTCCGTGGCCTCCAACTGCTCTTAAATACAAGTAAAACTAAATGCATGCTCTTCAACCGATCGCTGCCTGCACCTGCCCGCCCGTCCAGCATCACTACTCTGGACGGTTCTGACTTAGAATATGTGGACAACTCCAAATACCTAGGTGTCTGGTTAGACTGTAAACTCTCCTTCCAGACTCAAATCAAACATCTCCAATCCAAAGTTAAATCTAGAATTGGCTTCCTATTTCGCAACAAAGCATCCTTCACTCATGCTGCCAGACATACCCTCATAAAACTGACCATCCTACCGATACTCGACTTCGGCAATGTCATTTACAAAATAGCCTCCAACACCCTACTCAACAAATTGGATGCAGTCCATCAGTGCCATCCGTTTTGTCACCAAAGCCCCATATACTACCCACCACTGCGACCTGTATGCTCTCGTTGGCTGGCCCTCGCTTCATACTCGTCGCCAAACCTACCGGCTCCAGGTCATCTACAAGTCTCTGCTAGGTAAGGCGGGGCTTTATCTCAGCTCACTGGTCACCATAGCAGCACCCACCCGTAGCACGCGCTCCAGCAGGTATATCTCACTGGTCACCCTCAAAGCCAATTCTTTCTTTGGCCGCCTCTCCTTCCAGTTCTCTGTTGCCAATGACTGGAACGAACTGCAAAAATCCCTGAAGCTGGAAACTCTTACCTCCCTCACTAGCTTTAAGCACCAGCTGTCAGAGCAGCTCATAGATCACTGCACCTGTACATAGCTCATCTGTAAATAGCCCATCCAATCTACCTCATCCCCATACTGTATTTATTTATCTTGCTCCTATGCACCCCAGNGGGCTTTATCTCAGCTCACTGGTCACCATAGCAGCACCCACCCGTAGCACGCGCTCCAGCAGGTATATCTCACTGGTCACCCTCAAAGCCAATTCTTTCTTTGGCCGCCTCTCCTTCCAGTTCTCTGTTGCCAATGACTGGAACGAACTGCAAAAATCCCTGAAGCTGGAAACTCTTACCTCCCTCACTAGCTTTAAGCACCAGCTGTCAGAGCAGCTCATAGATCACTGCACCTGTACATAGCTCATCTGTAAATAGCCCATCCAATCTACCTCATCCCCATACTGTATTTATTTATCTTGCTCCTATGCACCCCAGTATCTCAACTTGCACATTCATCCTACCATTCCAGTGTTTAATTGCTCTATTGTAATTACTTTGCCACCATGGCCTATTTATTGCCTTATCTCTCTTATCCTACCTCATTTGCACATGCTGTATATAGATTTTCCTACTGTATTATTGTTTGTTTGTTTGTTTATTCCATGTGTAACTGTGTTGTATGTGTCGAACTGCTTTGCTTTGTCTTGGCCAGGTCGCAGTTGCAAATGAGAACTTGTTCTCAACTAGCTTACCAGGTTAAATAAAAAAAATGCATTCGTGTTGCACATTGATAAGTAATGGGGCTGCTTAGCTGACGTGAAACACATGGTGGGTGCACTACTACAAACACGTGATTTCGAACGTCTGGCAAGTATGGGAAAATATTTGTATAACTAACTCAAGATAGACCACAGCATGTTGTTTCCAATGGAAGCAAATTAATCATAGTGGGCAGCACAAGCAAGGAGGTGGGCAGAGCCAAGCACGAGTTAGCATGATCTTATTGGAGCATTCTACCCTGTAGGTTGCGTTAGGCAAAGCCTACTCTGTGAAGTGTGCGTGTGCAATAAATACATTTGCYTTCGCGCTCCTTCTAAACAAAAAAAAAWWATGTAAACTTTGGAAAAGGGTAAAGTCTTCAAAACTTAGTCTGTTTAGTCCAGATTTTAGTTTTGGGAACAAAACTGTATGGAGATCAAATTTAGCAGAATGTTGGCCAAAATCCATCTCGCCCCATCTTCTGCCACTGGACTTCCTCTCATCACCATATTTGGTGGTGAGTGGAAATGCCAATCGGATGCTTCAGATTTATACATCCGGTAAAACATCTAGGTCATTGTTCTATCTCTTGTATGGGTAGCTGCAGCCAAAAATGGCGACCGGAGTATGGGCAAGCAGGTGTCGAAAGGAGTGGGTGTATGGAAAGCGAATCCGCTGGTTGGGCTGCACGAGTCGATAAGCCGGCGACCAGTGCATCGCTGCCAATATCAGGGTGACAGTCACAGTAAGCACACCCATATAAGGCATGAAGCAACAGTACACCCATAATGAGTGGGCCAACTTTTAATAAAAAATAAACAATCGTCAGTTTTATAACTGAAAATGTAGAATTATTTGTTTTAAACTAAGAGTGAAATACAACTCACACTCATCCTCTGGCTTCAACAGAAGTACAGACTCTTGAGGTACGGTAGCTCAATGTATGGTAGTTGTGTGTTAAGAAACAGAAGAAAAAAACACAGCTCAATCAAAACTGTCTAACCTATAGCAGAGCGCTTTTGACACCACACCACACACACGTCGACTGCATTGCTTTCAACACACACACTCCTTTCCACACGCCCACTACTTTCCTTTCGATACACCCACTCGCCCATACTCCGGTCGCCATATTGGGATCCAGATACCACCTTTTCATGTTTAGCGGAAACGTGTCTTCTCATGCAAATCTCCCCATGTCCAAGGTAGTCACTAGTTACCATAGCCACAAAGTCAGAAGGCCTGCCTACTCGACCAATCAGAGGAGGGAGTGTGATGATATGTACACTGGCTCAGAAGGCCCGCGTCCCCGAACCAATCAGATGAGGGAGTGTTCGCTGGAAGCGCCACATTCTCAAAATGGCATATCTCGAGTTCAACTTTGAGGACCAAATAGCAAAGTACATTTGGGAACAAGAATTGGCAACGTCACTCAAATTCATTACATTGAGAAAGGACAAAAGTTTTGGGTAAAAGGGTAAGTTGGCTGTTTTCTTTCTTACATAACTAGTAGCTAACTTTTGCTACACTCATAAAAAATGAGCTAGCTAGCTAGCATAAGGGATTCCATTCCAAGCACAGAGGAGTCACAGGCGGTCGGTGGCACCTTAATTGGGGAGAACAGGCTCATACTAATGGCTGGAACGGAATTAATGGAATGGTGTCGAACACATCAAACACACGGTTTCCATGTGTTTGATACCATTTCAATCACTCCATTCCAACCATTAGTATAGCCGTCCTCCCCTCAGCAGCCTCCTGTTAGAGGAGTAATTATATTAGCTAGATTAATGTGCAGTTTCCTTAAGCCTTTCATTCTAATACTAATATATCATATTCTTGACATTCAACAGATGCACAACATTTGACAAGAAAAAAACTCAGTTRGGAGAGTACAAGTCTCCCATTCAGTGGTGTTCCCTTTCAAGTTGTCGGCACGAAGAGATATGACAGATAAGCCAAAGAGAAATACAGTGCATTCAGAAAGTGTTCAGACCCCTTGAATGTTTTTCACATTTTGTTACGTTACAGCCTTATTCTAAAATGGATTACATGAAAGTTCCTTATCTATCTACACACAACACCCCATCATTTTTGCAAATTTGATAATTTAAAAAAATACATTATTTACATAAGTATTCAGTCCCTTTGCTATGACACTCAAAATTGAGCTCAGGTACATCTTGTTTCCATTGATCATCATTGAGACGTTTCTATAACTTGATTGGAATCCACCTGTGGTGAATTCAATTGATTGGACATGATTTGGAAAGGCACACACCTGTCTATATAAAAGATCCCACAGTTGACAGTGTATGTCAGAGCAAAAACCAAGTCATGAGGTCGTAGGAATTGTCTGTAGAGCTCCAAGACAGGATTGTGTTGAGGCACAGATCTGGCGAAGGGTACCAAAACATTTCTGCATCATTGAAGGTCCCCAAGAACACAGTGGCCTCCATCGTTCATACATTTCTTTTAAAAATCAAAAATGGAAGAAGTTTGGAACCACCAAGACTCTCCCTAGAGCTGGCCGCCCGGCAAACTGAGTAATCGGGGGAGAAGGGCCTTGGTCAGGAAGGTGACCAAGAACCTGATGATCACTATGAGAGCTCCAGAATTCCTCTGTGGAGATGGAAGAACCTTCCAGAAGGACAAACATCTCTGCAGCACTCCACCAATCAGGCCTTTATGGTAGAGTGGCCAGACGGAAGCCACTCCTCAGTAAAAGGCACATGACAGCCCACTTGAAGTTTGCCAAAAGGCACCTAAAGAACTCTCAGACCATGAGAAACAAGATTCTCTGTTCTGATGAAACCAAGATTGAACGGGACAAGTCTCTGAATGTCCTTGAGTGGCCCAGCCAGAGCCGGGACTTGAACCCGATCAAACATCTCTGGAGACGCTGTGCAGAAAATAGCTGTGCAGCAATGCTCCCCATCAAACCTGACAGAGCTTGAGAGGCTCTGCATCGAAGAATGGGAGAAACTCCCCAAATACAGGTGTACCAAGCATGTAGCATCATACCCAAGAAGACTCGACCCTGTAATCGATGTCAAAGGTGCTTCAATAATGTACTGAGTAAAGGATCTGAATACTTATTTAAATGTGATATTTCAGTTTTTTTTTTATAGATTTGCAAAAATGTCAAACTTTTTGTTTCGTGATTATGGGGTATTGTGTGCTGATTGATGATGGAAAAAAACCATTGAAATTAATTTTAGAATAAGGCTGTAACGTAACAATGTGGAAAAAGTCAAGGGGTCTGAATACTTTCAGAATGCACAGTATCCTGCTGAAATGAACGAGAAAGTAACTTCAAAAATAGATCACTGTAATTTATAACATACACTTTTAAAACATTAATTGAATTTGAATAATGTTGAAGTAGTAACTAACAATGGAATGTTCCTTAATAAAAATTGAACAAGATGTAATTTTAAAGATGTGTCCCAACTCTGTGGTCACTAAAGATTCCATGGTACTTATTGTAAGTGGGGTTAGGGTAGTGAGTTTCCCCTTACAATGTAAAGAACTTTGGGTGTCTAGTGCCATGAAAGTCCTATTTTTTACATGTACCATACACAACTTATCTTTGCTAAAGAGCGAAATTACATTCACATGTTAAGGGTACATTTTGGCTGTATAGAGCAAATATTTCAAGAGTCTGAATAAGTATACAATTTGGATTAAGCCACACGAAAACAACCGAAACAAACAAAAAGCCCATAAATGACAGAATAAGACCCGTACGATATGTTAGGAACTCTGACCAGACACCTTCATACCTATGCTGTCTATGTTGCAAGACTGATGTAATTCGCTCCACGTCAGCAAGTTCCCCGCATAGACCTAACCGCATATCTTTTGAAGGTGCATGTTAATTTTCCCAGCATTTTGTTACACATTTCCTTGCTGCTGCTAAAAGATAATCCATTTTTTTATTTCACCTTTATTTAACCAGGTAAGCTAGTTGAGAAAAAGTTCCCATTTACAACTGCGACCTGACCAAGATAAAGCAAAGCAGTGCGACACAAACACAGAGTTACACATGGAATAAAGCATATAGTCAATAACAATAGGAAAAAAAGAAAAAAAGAAAGTCTATATACAGTGTGTGCAAATGGCGTGAGGAGGTAAGGCAATAAATAGGCCATAGTAGCGAAGTAATTACAATTTAGCAGATTAACACTGGAGTGATAGATGATGATGATGATGTGCAAGTAGTGATACTGGTGTGCAAAAAAGCAGMAAAGTTTTAAAAAAGCAATATGGGGATGAGGTAGGTAGATTGTGTGGGCTATTTACAGATGGACTACGTACAGCTTCAGCGATCGGTTAGCTGCTCAGATAGCTGATGTTTAAAGTTAGTGAGGGAAATGTAAGTCTGAAGACTATCAATTTAAGTGGAGAGGATTGGAGAGGATCCACAGGAATAATACCTAAAAGGAGATGACATGGGTCTGGTTGAATAATAATACCTGTGATGTCCTGAATAAAATGGAGAATTTCAGACCAAAAAAAAATGGATATGCAACATTGCCAAAATATGTGATAAAGTACCTATTTGTCCACACTGCCTCCAACACGTAGCAGATATTCCTTTTTTTCAATGTATTAAGTTCATTAGGGCTYATAAAAAAATTATGTTGTACTTTGAACTGAAACTCCCTTGTTCGGTTACATGTAGTGGCTTTATATAGTGTTTTCAATATGTTCCCCCAGCTCTCCTCTGATATCTGCACCTGTAATTCAACCTGCCACGAGTTCCTAAGATTATCTAAAGATAATATTTGCATGTTAAGGATACCATGATAAACATTTCTAATGTTTTCCCTTTGATAAAGTGATTCAATCATCTCGTCAATAGGCATAATTTGCTCAGTCATTTTTTTTGTAACAATCCCTTTTTTAACAGTGAATTGCCATACTTGAAGGTACCTATAAAAATGTGTTTGGGATATAATGAATTCCTTCTGGATTTCTTGAAATTATAAAAAAATTGAGCCTTTGAATAGTTGAGACTCTACAAAGCCCTTCTCTTCCCATTCCCTAAATCCTTGGGACACAGTAGCAGGGAGAAAGGCTGGGTTGTGAAATATAGGCGAGTGTCTAGAAATGTAATTTCTCAGCTTATATTGGCGTTGAACCTCACTCCATGTCTTCAATGTAAGAGTAATAATTGTGTTTTGTTAAATCCTGTCAATAGAAATAGGGCCTGCTATAAAGACAAGACAATGTAAAGGCATATCACAATATTGACTCTCAATTTCAAGCTATGACAAATCTTTCGGTTGTTGAATCCATGATGCTATGTGATTAAGTTGCGTTGCCCAGTTATGTCAGTTATATATATATTTATTTATTTCACCTTTTGTCACGCCCTGGCCTTAGTTATCTTTGTTTTCTTTATTATTTTAGTTAGGTCAGGGTGTGACATGGGGGATGTATGTGTTTTGTATTGTCGAGGGGTTTTGTATGTTTATGGGGCAGTGTCTAGTCTAGGTGTATGTATGTCTATGGTTGCCTAGATTGGTTCTCAATTAGAGACAGTTGTCTATCGTTGTCTCTGATTGGGAACCATATTTAGGCAGCCATATTCATTGGGTAGTTCGTGGGTTATTGTCTATGTCAGTTGCCTGTGTCTGCACTGTTTAGCTTTAGCGTCACGTTCGTCGGTTTGTTGTTTTGTTTAGTTTGTCAAGTGTTCTTCGTTTCGTGTCATTAAACGTAGTATGTATTCACTTCACGCTGCGCCTTGGTCCTCCTCTCTTCCACCATACGACGATCGTGACAGAATAACCCACCAAACAAGGACCAAGCAGCGTGAAAGGGAGGAACAGCATTTGGTGGAAAAATGGACCCGGGAGAAGGATGAGTGGAAAACAACCTGGGAGGAAATAGAGAGTTGGGAGAGTGCCGGAGCCCGCCTGGGATTCAATGGAACAGTGCGAGGAGGGATACAGGAGAATGGAGGAACGGAGACGATATAAAGGTACGCTGCTAGCACGGAAGCCCGAGAGGCAGCCCCAAGATTTTTTTGGGGGGGCCACACGAGGAGATTGGCTGAGTCAGGTAGGAGACCTAAGCCAACTCCTCGTGCTTACCGTGGGGAGCGTGTAACTGGTCAGGCACCGTGTTATGCAGAGATGCGCACGGTGTCTYCAGTRCGCTATTCTAGCCCGGTGCGCTMTATTSCAGCTCCTCGCATTGGCCGGGCTAGAATGRGCATCCAGCCAGGTAGGAGAGTGCYGGCTCAGCGCTCCTGGTCTCCAGTGTACCTCCTTGGACCAGGATATCCTGCGCCGGCTCTGCGTAYTGTGAGTCTGCACAGCCCTGTGCGTCCTGTGCCAGCGCCCTGCATTTGCAGGGCAAGTAGAAACATCCAGCCAGGAAGGGTTGTGTCAGCTCTACACTCCAGACCTCCAGTACGCCTCCACAGCCCAGTACGTTCCTGTGCCTGCTCCCACACTCGCCCTGAGGTGTGTCTTCCCAGCCCGGTACCACCAGTTCCGGCACCACGCACCAGGCCTACAGTGCGCCTCCAGGGTCCAGTATGCCCTGTTCCTCCTCCCCGCACTCGCCCTGAGGTGCGTGTCCCAGCCCGGTACCACCAGTTCCGCACCACGCACCAGCCTACTTGCGCCTCAGCAGGCCAGAGTCTGCCGTCTGCCCAGCGCTGCCCATCTGCCCAGCGCCGCCTGCGCTGCCCGTCTTCCAGAGCCGCCTGCGCTGCCGTCTTCCCAGAGCCGCCTGCGCTGCCCGTTCGCCCAGAGCCGCCTGCGCTGCCCGTCTGCCCAGAGCCGCCTGCGCTGCCCGTCTGCCCAGAGCCGCCTGCGCTGCCCGTCTGCCCAGAGCCGCCTGAGCGCCTGCCCGCCTGCCCGTCCGCGCCCGCCCGCAGTCCGCCGCGCCCGTCGCCACCGGGACCGCCCGCCAGTCGGAGCCACCCCGCGCCAGTCGAGCGCCGAACCGCCCCTCAGTCCGGAGCCGCCCCTCAGCCGGAGCCGCCCAGCGGAGCCGCCCCTCAGTCCGGAGCCGCCCCTCATCCGGAGCCGCCCCTCAGTCCGGAGCCGCCCCTCAGTTCGGAGCGCCCCTCAGTCCGGAGCCGCCCCTCAGTCCGGACGCCCCCTCAGTCCGGAGCCGCCCCTCCGTCCAGTGGCGCCCTCTAGGATGGTCTTCAGTCCGGGACTCGCTGTAAGGTCCTCGCTCCAGAGCGCCACCAAAGCGGGTTGACTATGGTGGAGTGGGGTCCACGTCCCACACCCGAGCCGCGCGGTAAAAAGGCCCACCCGGACCCTCCCCTTCTGTGTCAGGTTTTGCGGCCGGAGTCCGCACCTTTGGGGGGGGGGATACTGTCACGCCCTGGCCTTAGTTATCTTTGTTTTCTTTATTATTTTAGTTAGGTCAGGGTTGACATGGGGGATGTATGTGTTTTGTATTGTCTAGGGTTTTGTATGTTTACGTGCACGTCTAGTCTAGGTGTATGTATGTCTATGGTTGCCTAGATTGGTTCTCAATTAGAGACAGCTGTCTATCGTTGTCTCTGATTGGGAACCATATTTAGGCAGCCATATTCATTGGTAGTTTGTGGGTATTGTCTATGTGTAGTGTTTAGTGTCAGCACTATTTTGGATTATAGCGTCACGTTCGTTCGTTTGTTGTTTTTTGTAGTTTGTAAAGTGTTCTTCGTTTTCGTCTTCATTAAAAATAGAAGATGTATTCAAACCACGCTGCTCTTTGGTCCTTCCATCTCTTCCACCATATAACGATCGTGACACCTTATTTAACCAGGTAGGTAAGTTGAGAACAAGTTCTCATTTACAATTGCGACCTGGCCAAGTGTCACACCCTGACCGTAGAGATCTTTTTATTCTCTATGTTTGGTTGGTCAGGGTGTGACTCGTGGGGAAACTCTAGGTTCTTTATTTCTATGTTTTGGCCGGGTATGGTTCTCAATCAGGACAGCTGTCTATTGTTGTCTCTGATTGGGAATCATACTTAGGCAGCCTGTTTTGCCACCTTAGTTTTGTGATGTTGTTTTTGTTAGCTCTGTGAAGCCTACAGAACGTGACGTTCGTTATTCTTTTGTTGTTTGTTTGGTGTTCTGATTTAAATAAAGAATCATGAACACGTACCACGCTGCACCTTGGTCCACTTCTTCCGACGAGCGTTACACCAAGATAAAGCAAAGCAGTTCGACACATACAACACAGAGTTACACATGGAGTAAAACAAACATGTAGTCAATAATACAGTAGAAAATAAGTCTATATACAATGTGAGCAAATGAGGTGGATAAGGGAGGTAAAGGCAAAAAAAGGCCATGGTGGCGAAGTAAATACAATATAGCAAGTAAAACACTGGAATTGTAGATTTGCGGTGGGAGAATGTGTAAAGTAGAAATATAAATAATGGGGAGCAAAGGGGCAAAATAAATAAATACAGTAGGGGAAGAGGTAGTTGTTTGGGCTAAATTATAGATGGGCTATGTACAGGTGCGAGTAATCTGTGAGCTGCTCTGACAGCTGGTGCTTATAGCTAGTGAGGAGATGTGTTTCAGTTTCAGAGATTTTGTAGTTCGTTCCAGTCATTGGCAGCAGAGAACTGGAAGGAGAGGCGGCCAAAGGAGAATTGGCTTTGGGGTGACCAGAGAGATTACCTGCTGGAGCGCGTGCTACAGTGGGTGCTGCTATGGTGACCAGCGAGCTGAGATGAGGGGGCACTTTACCTAGCAGGGTCTTGTAGATGACCTGGAGCCAGTGGGTTTGGCGACGAGTATGAAGCGAGGGCCAGCCAACGAGAGCGTACAGGTCGCAGTGTGGGTAGTATATGGGCTTTGGTGACAAAACGGATGGCACTGTGATGGACTGTATCCAATTTGTTGAGGTAGGGCATTGGAGGCTATTTTGTAATGACATTGCCGAAGTCGAGTATCGGTAGGATGGTCAGTTTACGAGGGTATGTTTTGCAGCATGAGTGAAGGATGCTTTGTTGCGAAATAGGAAGCCAATTCTAGATTTAACTTTGGATTGGAGATGTTTGATGTGAGTCTGGAAGGAGAGTTTACAGTCTAACCAGATACCTAGGTATTTGTAGTTGTCCACATATTCTAAGTCAGAACCGTCCAGAGTAGTGATGCTGGACGGGCGGGCAGGTGCAGGCAGCGATCATTGAAGAGCATGCATTTAGTTTTACTTGTATTTAAGAGCAGTTGGAGCCACGGAAGGAGAGTTGTATGGCATTGAAGCTCGTCTGAGGCTGTTAACGCAGTGTCCAAAGAAGGGCCAGAAGTATACAGAATGGTGTCGTCTGCGTAGAGGTGGATCAGAGACTCACCATCCAGCAACAGCGACATCATTGATGTATACAGAGAAGAGAGTCGGCCCAAGAATTGAACCCTGTGGCACCCCATAGAGACTGCCAGAGGCCCGGACAACAGGCCCTCTGATTTGACACACTGAACTTTATCAGAGAAGTAGTTGGTGAACCAGGCGAGGCAATCATTTGAGAAACCAAGGCTATTGAGTCTTGCGATGAGGTTGGTTGACTATTGACCAGGTCAATGAATACAGCTGCACAGTATTGTTTCTTATCGATGACGGTTAAGATATCGTTTAGGACCTTGAGCGTGGCTAAGGTGCACCCATGACCAGCTCTGAAACCAGATTGCATAGCAGAGAAGGTGCGGTGGGATTCGAAATGGTCGGTAAACTGTTTGTTAACTTGGTTTTCGAAGACCTTAGAAAGGCAGGGTAGGATAGATATAGGTCTGTAGCAGTTTGGGTCAAGAGTGTCTCCCCCTTTGAAGAGGGGGATGACCGCAGCTGCTTTCCAATCTTTGGGAATCTCAGACGACACCAGAGGTTGAACAGGCTAGTAATAGGGGTTGCAACAATTTCGCCAGATCATTTTAGAAAGAAAGGGTCCAGATTGTCTAGCCCGGGTGATTTGTAGGGGCCCAGATTTTGCAGCTCTTTCAGAACATCAGCTGACTGGTTTTGGGAGAAGGAGAAATGGGGAAGGCTTGGGCGAATTGCTGTGGGGCATGATTAAAGGTTAGGGAGGCCAAGCCCACCCAATTCTTTGAACAGCTGCAGTTTTTATAACTAATACGAGCCTTTTTTATTTTGCAATAAAAATGTGCCTAAGGCTGCATTTAGGTGAGTAAAGGTTTTAGCAGGGATTTTAATAGGAAGCATTGAAAACAGATAGAGCAGTCTTGGTAAGATATTCATTTTCACTGAAGCAACCCGACCTGCTAGAGATATAGGGAGGGGCATCCAACGGTCGAGACCTTCAGTGATTTTACTAATCACAGGGGGGGTAGTTCAAAGCACATACAGTGGGGAGAACAAGTATTTGATACTGTAACGGCTTTCCTCCTCCTCTTCATCAGAAGAGGAGGAGCAGGGATCGAACCAAAATGCAGCTGAGTTTGTAGACATGATTTATTAAAGAAAAACACGAATACACGAACTTGACTAAATAAACTAACAAAACAAATAAACGGTGTAGACAGATCTGAACGACGGACTCACATAAACCACGAGAACGCAACGAACAGGGAAAAAGCCTACACATAGAAAAACACTGAACAAACAAACCGAAACCAGTCCCGTGTGACGTAACGACATACACAAACACAGGAGACAATCACCCACAACGAACACTGTGAAAACACCTACCTAAAT